>NW_020897715.1:6090776-6162624 GCF_003984885.1 Neopelma chrysocephalum
TCCATCCATCCATCCATCCATCCATCCATCCATCCATCCATCCATCCCCAGCTTGCTTTTACCCAAAATTGCTGGCGGCTTTTGCCAAATAGAGATGCTGACAAGTGTCTCCTGCTGCCCAGTGCTGCCAGTTGGCTTTAATTTTACCAGCAGCCCCTTTGCAGACATGAATCAGGCTGCTTTCGAGGGCTGGACCCAAACCAGGGCTCCACTGGTGATTAAATGTTTGCATGGAGCAGCCAACTGGCAGGAGAGCCTGCAAAGCAGAACGGGGCCACACCACGTGGAGGCAACTCGATTTCTTCACTCTCAGTGTAATTCATGAAGATGCTGCAAGCAGGGAAAAATGAAGTCATTTTCTCACCCTTTTGCAAAACTATTTTTGTGGATTTTTTTTCCTTTCTCTCTTGGGTTTCTGCATTTTCCAGCTGCATGCTCACCAGTTTTGTGTAGTATGCTGTAAGCTCATGTCCTGCGTGTCCAGGAGTAGGGGTTTGCCGGCTTGTCAAGGGGTTTGGAGCAAGTTATGTGGATGATGTAAAGTTCTGAGTAGGGAAAAGGAAGGAAAATACCTCTGCCTGTCCCTCTGATGACGTGCAATCCAAATTATTGCAAATCTCCATCTCTGCAGACGCAATGCTGGCCCCACACCACTGTGCTTGGACCACAAGGTCTGGACAGCTCCTGTGAGGGTACAGCTTGGAGAATCAAGTGCTTAAAGCCACAAACAAGGAGCTCAGGGTTGCTGGCAGAGACCCATAGGGATCATCACAGACCAATAGGGCTGCCCTTACTGCTGTCCAGAGGGTCTGGCCATGGTAGAGCATTGCTTGGGTTCAGGAGCTGGAGGAGGGGCTGCAGCCCACCCCAAGCGTATTTGGACGAGCTTTGTCTGGTTGATGGGAGAAACCCATTAAGCAGGTGACATCTCCAGCTTTGGCAAGGTGGGACAACACCAGCTGGGCTCTCCAAACCACTGCTGGGCCCCAGGTGAGAAAGCAGAGCACAGGATGGCTTTTAGCATCTTTGAGGTAGTGAATGATGTTGGGATCATTTTGGGGACCCTCGGCAAGGAGCCCTCCCAGCAGCCTGGCAGGGTAAACATCCGAGTTCATGGAGCTGGGCACTATGCCTTGGAAAACAGCCCTCTCCCACATCCCCAGGGTGCTGTAAGGTTTTAAAAGACCCATAAAACCTTCAGGGAGCCTAAATGTCTCCACGTCATCGCCCAAACTACCTCAAATCCCCTCAATGACATAAACTTTTAAATCACCTTCAGTTTTCAGTGGGGCTGTGAGCACTTAAATCACTTAAACCACATCAGGCAGGTGTGTGCTTAGTCATGAAACAACTCAAGTCCTGGTGTGACCCTCTGCCTGGTCAGGGCTTGGGGACACGTCACAGGAGAGTGGGGGAAGCCATCAGGGCTCTTACAGGATCTAGATTCCTGTGGGTTGGAGCTCAGTCCTGCAGGACCAGGTGATGCTTGTGGATGTGAACATTAATGATGACTGATTTGGATTTTTTGGCCAAAGTCCTGGGGTTTTGGTGGTGATTCTGGCCATAGTTTGTCCCACAGGCTCCTGCTGCAGGCAGGCCTGGTCCTGTCAAAGGGTTGACGTGTGACCAAGGACTTGGAGATGGAGGGGATTGATAGGGAACTGCTAAAATACAGGGAGAGGGGGGTAACCTCCTTCACCACTTGTGCTGGGTGCCATCTAATTTCTCTCCCTGTGCTGTGGTGAGGTTAAATCCACACCAGTGTAGCCAGGCCTGGATTATTTCTGGGACAGACGCTTTCTGTTCAGGAGCACAGCTGGAAACTGGCTCTTCTAAGGATAATAGAAGAAAAAAACCCACATGTGTTTATGCTTTTGGGGGCAAAAAATGGATGAGGTGGATTTGCTGTTCCCATGGACAGCAGCCCCATAAAATGAAAAGCCAGTCACTCCAGTCAGGCCGGTGCTGCACCAAGCCAGGCAAAGCTAAGGGGATGGGACAAGCCAGCCCAGTCCTGCTCCTTAGGCATGATGTTTGGCTGCTGGTGTGGTGATAGTGCTTGTCCAGGGATCCTGAAGAGAATGAGCTGAAGTTCTTAGAGGGGGCAACAGGTTTTCCTCCAGAATGTGTTTCCACCCAAAATTTTCTTTCTTTTTTCTTTCTTCTTCTATTTTTTGTTTGTTTTTTGTTTGGGTTTTTGTTTGTTTGTTTGTTTGTTGTTGTTGTTGTTGTGCAATGGTGAAAATGTCCCCTAAATTCAGGCTCTCCTATCTCTGTCACTACTCCCTGGGAGAAACTCCATCCTATAGCATCACCTGTCCATCTTCCAGTGAGCATTTCTACTGATCTATTTTAGAGTGAAATCTCAATTTTCTTGCCTCCAAACCACCCATTTTGTTCCTTGCTTGCAAAGGGAGTCCAGCTTGCTTGGAGGAATTGCCATTTGGGTCACAGGTGTCCCAGCATACCCCCCCCCCCCCCCAAATCATTACCAAAAAAAAGTTTTGGGGGAATGTATTCCATCTGGGATTTGGTGGGTGGGGTGTGGCCATCAGCTAATCACAGGGAGCAGCATGAAGGCACAGAGCTGTCCTTGCTGTTCTCATCGCAGTGGGAGGGGACCTCTCACGAGGACCATCTCTTTTTCTCATGTGGCTTCTCCTGGTTGACTTTCAGGGCTGGACACGTTCTGTGACTTCAACGGCAAGAAGTACAGCCCAGGGGAGAGCTGGCACCCCTACCTGGAGCCCCAGGGGCTGATGTACTGCATCCGCTGCAGCTGCTCTGAGGCACGTCCCCCATGAGGGGCCACGGGAGGTGATGGGGACAATCCTGTGCTGGGGCTTTGCTTTGGCACCTAGTTTGACCTGAGTGTCTAATTTGACCTGAGAAGCCCTTTCCAGTCCCGTAGCGACATTGGATTAGTTTCTTCCCTTTTGAAAAAGCTGTCCCATCCCCCTGGTGGTGTTGGGTTGACCTTGTGAGGGAGTTGCCATTGACTGTGGGGAGACCTTTTGGTACTTCAAGGGAGCTTGCAAAAAGATGGAGAGGGATTTTTTACATGGGCAGATAGTGATAGGACTAAGGGAATGGTTTTAAACCAGAATAAGGGAGATTTAGATTAGATTTGAGGAGGTAATTCTTTCCTGTGAGGGTGGTGAGGCCCTGCCACAGATTGCCCAGAGGAGCTGTGGCTGCCTCATCCCTGGAAGTGTTTAAGGCCATGTTGGACGGGGCTTGGAGCAATATGGTCTAGTGGAAGGTGTCCCTGTCCATGGCAGGGTACGGAACAGGATGATCTTTAAGGTCCCTCCTAATCCAAACCAGTCTGTGATTCCTTGATTCTGTCTCAGCAGAGTTGGTGGGCTGTGAGTGGAAGTGGCTCAGGGCTACTCTTGGACCAAGAGTGGTCTTTGCTGATGAGGGACCAAGAGCTGGCTGGGTTTGTGCACAATTTGTTGTGATAATGTGGCCACCACCCAACATCTCCCTCCTCTTGCAGGGGTGAACATGAACCGAATGTTCCCTGTGGGCTTAAATGAACCATCTTTGTCTCTCCCCAGAACACCAACATCAGGTGCTACCGGATCCAGTGCCCAGCTCTGCAGTGTGCCAACCCCGTCACGGACCCCCAGCAGTGCTGCCCAAGGTGTCTTGGTAGGTGGACATCCCTCAGGGAGCTGGGGACAAGGTGGCCGTGGTCCAGCAGAGTGGTCCCTCAAATGCTAACACCTGTGGCAAGGCAGCGATGCTGGGTCTGATCATGCTCACGGAGTCACGGCAGCTCGGGCTGCTCATGATGCTTTTTCCCTCCAAAAATGTAATTTTTGATAAAAAAGGGCTCTCTGCCAGTCCACTTTCTCACCCCCATCCTGAGAGCTTTGTAGGAACAAAATGTTATTTCACACTTCAGGGACAACCCAAAAACTGGCACTTTATTCTGATCATTTGCCAGCAAAATGTCTTGGATAAGAAAAAGAAAAAAAGGAAGATTTTTAACAACCTCATTATGTACACTGGAGATCCTCTCAAGTTTTATCCCCCAAATTTTCCCTTCCTGTCCATTACTGATGGCCTCAGTTTACCTCAATATGTTCATTCTCTCTATGTAGATTACTATGATTTCACCCCCATAATTTTCACTACCTGTCCACTACTGATTATGTAATTTTTACCTTAAATCTTCTTTTTCTCTCCTACAGATTAACTCACATGTTATGTCTGAATTGTTCATTTTGTCCCCTCAGATTTTCCTCCAAAATATTCCTTGTCCCTTACACTTTACCTCAAGCTTTGACACCCAAATTTTCCCTAACTCTCCACTACTCAGTTTACCACAATCTGTTCATTTTCACCCCTATAGATCACCTCAAGATTTAACCCCAAAACTTTTCCTACCTGAGTGCTGGCAAAGTCAGTCAGAAATCGTCAGTGATTTGAGATATTAGGAAGAAAAACTAGGAAAAAAATAAACCCTAAATTTAATTTTTAGCTAATTACCCATGGGAGAAGCCCTTTTTATGTGACTCCATCTGAATTTGAAGATCATTATAACCAGGGGAGGGAAAATATCAAGAATTTTGTCAGAGGTCAGACTTCCGGGTTTTATCTCTGTGCTGAGTTCAGTGCAGCCAGGGCAGCCCCATTCCCCAAAAGCTTTTGGGATCATAATTCCCAACCAACCCCGGCCACTTCTCCATGGGAACTGTGGCGTGTAAAGGGCTCCTTGTCCCTTTGGGTTGGGCTCATGGGGAATCTGGAGAGCATTCACGCTCCACCAGGTCCAGGCAGGGCTGGCTCTCATCCTGCTCCATTCTCATGTTCTTTTCCAGAGCCGCATTCCCCTTCTGGCCTCCGAGCGCCTGTCAAGTCCTGCCAGTACAATGGGACGACCTACCAGCAAGGGGAGATGTTCACCACCAGTGAGCTGTTCCCCAGCCGCCAGCCCAACCAGTGTGTGCAGTGCAGCTGCTCTGTAAGCCACCTCAGAGCCCACGGGAGGTGGGGAGGGCTTGGGCTCTGCTCCTGAACCACTGTCCCACAAGGTCAAAAACATCATGAAGACCTGGTGGTACCAGCCCATGGTGGTTTATCATCAGGATCAGATTATCAGTGCAGAAGAGAGATTTGTCAGAGATCACATGGGTTGGTTTTGGGTGGGCCCCGTTGGAGCTTTTTGGGGTGGACAGGGGGACATCTCTGTCCCCATCAAGCATCTCAATGCTCTGGGCCTGTGTCTGACAGCATCCAGCTGGGATGCTGGGCCCCTAGGGAACCTAGGGGAGCTCAGTGTGCCTGCAAGGCAATGTGGACATGAGGTGCCAGCACTTGGGATTCAGAGGTTCTTGGGATCCATAGTTTTGTAAAAAGGCTTAGATTGGAAGGGACTTTAAAGCTTTCTCCATTCCAACCCCCTGCCATGGGCAGGGACACCTTCCACTAGACCACTCTAAGCCCTGTCCAACCTGGTTGTGAACACTTCCAGAAGTCGGGCAGCCACAGCTCCTCTGGACAACCTGTGCCAGGGCCTGACCCCCCTCACAGGGGAGAATTTCTTTCCACTATCTAAACCAAATCTCTCCATGGAATATTGACCCTGTTGTTGAGCTGCTGGGATTTTGCTGAGCTCCAGAAAGGATTTGTTGGCTGCCAACCACTGCTAGGTGCCTCAGTTTCAAAGGGCCTCCAGCCACCTCTTGTTCCTGCCCTGCATGGCTGGAGCTCCCCCCAGAGATGACAGCAGAGGCACAGGAGTAGTGGGCAGTCAGAGATGGCAGTGGAATGGCAATTGGATCTTCATCCCCCTTGCTTGGGTTTAAGTGGAAGCTGAACCCAGGGCTGAGATGTGCTTGAGCACCAGAAGCTGGGCTCCTCTAGGATCTCCTGCAGTGTTCACCAGCCCTCTGCGCCAGCAGAGATGTGCCCTGCAGGAGGGCTGTGCATGTGCTTTTCAGGATGTCTACAAAAAGCATTTGCAGGAAGCAGCTCCTTTTCATGCTCACTTCCAATGACCTTTGGCAGGACTATTGTATTCCCTTCTTCCCTGATTGGTCCTGATTGCCCTTCCTGAGGGCTGTGACGGTAGCCAGGATGTCCTCAGTGTGCTTCTCAGTGATCATCCACCCCCAATTGCTAACTCTGTTGGGATGTTCCTTCTCCATGAGCCTCCAGCAATGCTCTGAGACAGGGCTTGGCTCTGTTTTACCCAGCCCTCTCCCAAGGGTTGGGATCCTGTGAAAATCCATCAAAAGCCGAGTTCTGACACCTTCTCAGGAGGCATGAGGTCAGCAGTGACAGGAAGGTGTGTGGAGTGCCAGGAGCTGAGTGTCAGGAGATAAATGGAGCAGCTCCTCCTCCTTGAGATAGAGTGAGGAAGGGGGATTGGAAGCGCTGACACTGGACTCGGACACTGTGAGGAACTGCTCACGCTGGCTGCTGCCTCTGCCATGAAAAAGAAAGTGAGTTGCAGGTGTGGCTTTCACCACCCATCATTCAGAGCCCTTGGATGGGTCCAACCTCCACAGCTCCATGAGTTGCTTGCAGCAAATAATTGGACCAAGTTTGGCCAGGAAAGAATAAAGAGGCAGGAGAGCCCAAACCACCTCCTTCTCTCATACCAGGAGCACACACACAGGGGTTACACCATTTAATGCTTGGTAGTAAAGTATCTGTGATACTGGAATAGCTGGTCTGAGCCTCCGGGGCTTGCGCACACCTCAGAGCTTGGTGGCGAGAGGAATAGCTCAGATGCAGAAATTATACAGTTTTTGAGGCTGGTTCCTCTCTTAGGGACCCCAGATGGATGGTGGGAAACACCAGGAAGGAGCTCTTGGATCCAACTCTACATATCCACCTTGCCCTGCTTTCCCACCTCATCCCCAGGAGCCTGTGGAGTTCTGCATCCCCCTCGGCTGTCACTTGGGCTCTGTTTATTCAGCAGGATAACGCCTTGGATACGAAGAGGAAAATAAAAGGCTGGCTGTGGAGGGGTCTCTGGGCTGTGTGTGTTGTCAGCTGCTGGAACAGCTGCGGGAACAGCTGGCCTAACCCTCTTCAAAAACCTCCCTGAGACTGGAGCCTCTGGGATAAATCCTGATTTTTATGACATTTGCCCAAGGCAGGTCATTTCTGTGAGCTGCTGGTCAGAAGGAGAAAGAAGGAAGAGGCAGGTCTGGACTCCATGAAGAGGAGAGCAGGGTTTGGTTTGCTGTGACCTCCATCAAATCCTGTCATTTACCAAACTTTCCTCATGCTCCTCATGTTCCTTGTGCAGTAGTTTGGCTTCCTGGTGAGAGAAGAAGCTGTTCTGGTTTGGTTTTCTAAGGATATCCTTGGCTGACCTCTTGGTTTTGGTTAAGTGGGAGCTTGTGGACACCCCAGAGAAAATTGCTGTATGAAGAAGAGGACCTTGCTGTTGAGCTCTGGCTGCTGAACGTCCTTTTTTTACCCTTCTGCAAAGCAGCAAAAACTTAGTCCTGCAGTGCAAATCCACTGCTTGAAGTGGGACTTACACGTATTAAGGTCAAGACTGGCCTTGACCTGTGGTTTTCAGTTTGAATCATTGCAGGAATGAAGTTTCCAAACCAACCACCTAGCCAGTGGAAGAAGGTCTACACCTGAATGTCCATCCACAGCTGTGTCTGTGTGCTTGGCTCTGGTGTTATTAAATAACCCCAGGCAGAGGGAGGGCAAAGCTTTGGCATGGACCTGCATCTGGGTTTGGCATCAGGCTTCCCATTTCCACCTGTCTCCTCCAGGTCCTTTTCCTGGGAGATGTCAGAGAAAATCTTCTCGTAGCCCTTCAAATCAGGGGGTTGTTATGCAGAGTTTAAAGGTGTGTCGTGGCCTTTTCAGGTCTGGTAGAACTAATTATTGGTGAGGTTTGAAGATGGACTATCAGGGGGGTTTTGATCATGGAATCACAGAATCACAGGATGGTTTGGTTTGGAAGGGATTTGAAGCTCATCTAATCCTATCCCACTACCATGACAGGGACACCTTCCACAAGACTGGGTTGCTCCAAACCCCATCCAACCTGGCCTTGAACACTTCCAGGGGTGGGGCAGCCACAGCTTCTCTGGGCAACCTGTGCCAGGGCCTCCCCACCCTCACAGGGAGGAATTTCTCCCTAATGGTTTATGGTGGATCTGCAATTTGAAGTGCTGGTATCCCAACAGAGGGGACATACAACCTTCTGTAATGCTGACAATGATTTCTTTTTCTTCCTGCCATCCTAGGAAGGCCAGATTTACTGCGGCTTGGTGACCTGCCCAACGCTGTTGTGTTCCTCTCCATTAACCGTGGTGGACTCCTGCTGCCAGGTCTGCAAAGGTAATGAGGCTGGGGGTGAGGGTGGGATGGTCCAGTTGGTTGCCACCTGACAGCAGGAGCCATTCCAAGCCACTTCAGCAGGATTTTGGAAGCCTGTGCCATAAATCAGGCCACTTCCTATTGCTTGGTTGTACCAGGGAACAAAACATGGGGGCTCAGGTTTTTCCTTGCACGTTTCCCCTCCCTCAGGGGAGGCTGCCTTCCTGCAGCCCAAAAGCTGGAAGGGCTGAACTCCTTGCCCTGCCACTGGTGCATTGTGCAAGAGATGGGACCTGTGTGGAGGGAAGTCCTCTAGGCCACTCACCCACCAGGATGCAGAACGGACTATGTAAAGGTGGTGCATTCTACTGTTGCTCCAGGGAAGTTTCCAGGACAGTCAGGGAAAAACCCTCTTTCCACCCCAGTACAGAGTGGCTGAGTTTCACTCTCACGGCTCTCTGTGAGGGACAAACTCTTGAATTTGCTGCTGGTTCCCCTGTCTCACACCTGGGAGAGGGAGTAGAGAGTTAAGCTCCATGTCTCCAGATGAGACAGATCCGAGAGAGGATGGGCAGGTTCACACCCTGCTGACAGTGAAGTCACAGCATAAAATGACTCTTTAATACAAGAGATATTTATGAAGCTGGAAGGCCATGGTAGCCTCCTGGTCATGGACACAGAATTACCTCCTCCAGGTACCTCCTCCAAACTCTCCCCTTCTGCCATTTGTGTTCCTCTCTCCTGGTTTTCTTTGGTGCAACTGGGACATGTCACTGACTCAGTGAGAAATGTCTTTGGATTTATTTTTAATCATTCTTCATCACATCTTACTCTACGTCTGTGGTGTTTTCATGCCACCTAACTTCAGAAGTTACAAGGTCATGTCTTTCCTGGAGCTGAGCTGTTGTTGATAGTGGGATAAAATGTTTTTTGGGGTATGGCTCCATTTGCTTTGCATAATATGAATTGCATGTCCCAAAGTTCTCCTCTTTCCAGATCTCCCAGGTGGGCCAACATCCAGAGGACAGCTGCCTCCAGCCAAAAAGAGAGCAAATCTCCACCCAGCATCTCACAGGACAATGTTTTTCCGTTGCAGATGGCTCCTATGAGAAGTCCACAGAGGAGGAACCCCTGCAGTTAAACAGAGGTGTTGTACGTGACATTTGCATTTTAAAACTCAGATTATTGCTTCTGGCACACTGCAATTAAACAGCTCAAAGAATGCTCTTGGCCATTGTCTTCTACAAAGAAATGACCCCCAGCAGCTCTTGGAGGGCACTCCAGTCCTTGGACAGCAGAACCATGGACACCTGGTTTGCAGGGGAATCATGTCTTGAAATTGAGTCTAGGTGAGGGATATCAGCACAGGTGAGACTCAGACCACCAGGGAAAGACTTTTCTCTTCATCTGAAGCATCTTGAGGATGTGGTTTAGTGGTGGACTTGGCAGAGCCAGGTTAAGGGTTGGACTCGATGACCTCAAAGATCTTTTCCAACCTAAATGATTCTGAGTCTATGACCTCTTATGTCTTTGGAAGAGCAAAAGGCCTTTGGGAACTGAAAATCTTGGACAGTTCTCCTTGTTTGCTGAGGTTCCTTCATGGTGATATTTCAGAGCCAGGTCTATGGGATTAGGTCACTTAGCTCTTGGCTCTGCCCTTCTCCCTACTGCTCCACCACCTATAAAACCTCCAAAATAGGCACAAGGGGACCCTTTGTGCTGCGTGTCTTGTCCCAGAACTTTCCTCTTGGAAGCCTGGGATGTTCCTGGGATTTCAGTCCTGCTGGATGGCAGCCCCACACCAGGTGGGAGAGCAGGATATGGCCCATCCTTACCTTTCTTATCCTGTTTGGGTCGCACAGATGCCAGTCCTCAGTTTCCCAGTGGGTATCTAGGAAAAAACAGCCCATTTCCCTGCCTGTGTCAGGGACGTAGGACCTCACATGCTTCTCTGAGGGCTTTGGGTTGAGCATGGGGAGAGAAAGTTGCTGTCCCAATGAAGATGACCCACTTATAGCTTAAGGAGGACACCAGTGTGGGGCCTTGACTCCAACTACTCAGTGCTCCTTGGGCAGTGGCGGCAGCAAGATAGGGAAGGGTCTGGAGCACCAGGAGCAGCTGAGGGAGATGGGGGGGTTCAGCCTGGAGAAAGGGAGGCTCAGGGAGGAACTTCTAGCTCTCTACAACTCCCTGACAGGAGGGTGGAGCCAAGTGGAAGGCGGCCTCTGTTCCCAGGGAACAAGGGACACAGCCTCAAGTTGTGCCAGAGGAAATTCAGGTTGTATATTGGGAAAATTTCTTCCCTGAAAGGGTTGTCTGGACCTGGCACAGGCTGCCCATGTCAGTGGTGGAGTCCTCATTCCTGGAGGGATTTAACAACCATGTGGATGTGGCACTTGGGGATATGGGCCAGTGGTGGCCTTGGCAATGCTGGGGGAATGGTTGGACTCAATGATCTTGGAGAGATTTTCCAACATAAATGATTCTGTGATTCTATGGCTTCTGGGTCATTGCTTATCCCTGTGGTCTATGGACCTTCCACTCCTGATGGAAGGTGTGCAGGACACTGCATAGCTTTCTCCAGCATGCTTTGGAGTGAAAACAACTCAACTGCCTGGATCTGAGCCCCCTCCTTTTCTCTGACTGCTCACAGAGGCACTCGCAAGACCAGTGCTTGGGGGAGGTGATGGGCAGGAAGCCACCCGGAGCCACTGTGTCCACTGTTCTCAGTTCTTCCCTGGAGTTCATTCCCAGAAGCTTCAAACCCAAAGGGCCAGGTGGCACCACTGTGAAGATCGTCTTGAAAGAGAAGCACAAGAAAGGTAAGGGATGGAGAGGCTGAGAAGTCTGTGTGTGGCTTGAGGTGACTTCTCCAGAACTTTGAATTCCCCAGGGAATCTGTTTTGGCAGCAGGTTTCCAGCAGCAAGTCTTACTTTCCACTTCTCCACTGCAGCCTCCCCCTGCTATCTCAGTCCTGGAGCCCAGAGCCTCTTGACTGCATTAATCTCCCACTTTCCAAAAAAGTTGGAAGGAAGTCGGTCCTTGGAGCATTTTGGAGATCTGGGACCTGGGAAGCAAGGTGCTCAGCTGGAAGGCTCCACATGAACCTTCCAGTACAGTGCCACAGAGGGACAGGATGTTCCTCCTTGCACCTACCTGCCATGTGCTGGGTCTGTCTCAGGTGTTCCTTTTGGAGGAGAGAGTAGGAAAGTGAGACGAGGAGGCAACCCCGTTGATCCAAAGGGGAAATAACAGGTCCTTTCTCCTCCTGGCGGCTCTTCCACTATTGTGCCTCCAGAAAAGCTCTTTCCAGTCCTTGGAGACAAAACCCTAGAGGAAATTTTGGGACCTCCAAAAATTTCCGTGGTGGAGTCAGCAGGTGGCACTCTTCACTGTGCTTCATTCTGTGACAGCCTCCGAGAGACCCTGGGCTTCCAGAGGTTGGGAGGCAGGTGAGGTCCTGCCCACACTTACCCCCGCCCACACCAGGGTGGTCAAGCCCAGCAGCCTCCATCTCCTGGTGCCTGGTCCCTCTGCCCCATGGCACCTCCTGGGCGGGGTGCCTGCAATATCCCAATTCCCACTGCTGCCAAATCCACTGCCAGATCCTGTTCTCGAGGCAGCAGGACCACCGGTGTGTGAAGTGGTGAAATGTGTTGAGCTCCACCAAGACTTGGGTTTGCAAAGAGGAGGAGGGTTTATTTGCATCAGCAGGTCTTTTCTCTGTCTCCTCCAGCTTGTGTTTACAACAGGAAGACCTATTCCCACGGGGAAGTGTGGCACCCTGTCTTTCGGCTCTACGGCCTCCTGCCCTGCATCCTCTGCACTTGCAGGGACGGCGTCCAGGACTGCCAGAAGATCACGTGCCCCAAGGAATATCCATGTGACTATCCAGAAAAAGTAGATGGGAAATGCTGTAAAATATGTCCAGGTAGGTGGGATCCCACCTGCTCTTGCAGCTGGCTTCCAGATCCTTCCCTACCTTGGTTTAAAGCCCTGGGATAGATGTGTAGGTTTCACATTGCTAGTGTCTTGAATCCACATCAGATGAGTTCAGATGGAAGGGTTGGCTTCTCTTGGAGGGCAGCAGGACTTTCCCAAGGTGAGGAAGTTGCAATGACCCCCAGAAAGTTCCATCTGTTGTAAGGGTGGAGTCTGGAGGAAGACGCTCAAGGAGGGACATGCTTAGACAGACAGAAGGTGCTTTCTGGGGAGAGGGCACATGGTCTATTCTCCAGAGCTCCACATGGGACAAAAAGTCATAGAGTTAAATTGTGGCAGGTGAGATGTTGGTGAAAGGAGGAGGAGAACATTTCCCAGGAATGGGGTTATCTGTGGTACTCACGATTTGTTGGAATGAGAGTTCCCTATACCTGGAAATGGAGGATGGACACACAGCTGGAGTGGGCCAGGGGGAACTGGGGTGGTGCTGAGACATGGGAAAGGGTCTGGAGCACAAGTCTGATGAGGAGCGGCTGAGGGAGCTGGGGGGGCTCAGCCTGGAGAAAAGGAGGCTAAGGGGGGGACCTTCTCGCTCTACATCTGCTTGACAGGTGAGCTTTGCTCCCAGGGAACAAGGAACAGGACAAGAGGAAATGGCCTCAGGTTTAGGGGAGGTTTAGGTTGGATATTGGGAAAATTCCTTCCCCAAAAGGGTGTCCAGCCCTGGCACAGGCTGCTCAGGTTGGTGATGGAGCCCCCATCCGTGGAGGGATTTAACAGCCATGTGGATGTGGCACTTGGGAACATGGGTGGCCTTGGCAGTGTTGGGGGAATGGTTGGACTGGATGATCTTAGAGGACTTTTCCAATCTTAATGATTCTGTGATTTCATGGTGGAGAAGACCTCTTTCCTTTTTTAATATTCAGTGTCTTTTGAGTCTCTCAGCTGCTCCTTGGTCTTTGGAAAACTGTTTTCCTTAAACCACAGACCTGGCAAAGATGTGGCAGGGCATGAGATCTCCTGTTCCCACTGGAGAATGTTTTCCAGGTTATGCCTGTCTGTACTTTCACTTATCAGGAGATGTTCAGCTGATGGATCACTCACTGCTTCCCTCCGGAGACTCTGAGTGTCTTTGAGCCTGGCTGGAGGTCTAGCAGGTTCTCTATGATCTCCTCGGATGAGTATCTTCAAGGAGGTTTTGTGGAGGGGTCTCACCAGGGATAACAACCAAGGGGCACTGCCATATTTTGGAATTGGGGCAAACAGGCTGCAAAATCATTTGACCTGGGATTTTCAAGGTTTTCCAGCCTTTGGGCAGGGAGGTTCTGGGATGGCCTCCATGGGGGAGCAAAGGGCAGAAGCTCAGCTTGTTTTAGTAAGGTTTCTGATATGTTTATGAGCAGGATTTATGATGTGGTGCCTAGTGGGAATGGGATGTGATGACTGAGCAGAGCCCTTCCATTCTTGCATTCCCATTATAGTGGGTCTCTCTGCTTTCAAGTCGACAACTTTCCCTGCTTGGATCTCTTGTCTGCTGTTCAGTATTCTTTTTATTTCCAGTTAAACACCCTGATGTAGCCAAAATGATTTTGTTCTTGCTTTCCAGTTCTCCCAGACAGTGATCACACACACACACACACACACACACACACACACACACACACACACACATTGCTCAGCCAACTTACGTCCTTGCCCTTTCCTTCACTGCACAGAGGTTCTGCCCATCTTCTTTCTCCAGGCAGTTTCTGCGACTGTTCTGCCCTTCCTCCTTTGTATCCAGTAGTTTGGAGAGAAACACTGGGTGATTTCTGCTTGCTAAAGGGATGCTGATCCCGGGATTGTGGCCATGCATTGTTTGGATGGGGAGGTCATCGGAGCTGCTGTGGGCAGAACTAGTGACCTTGACCCATGTCCCCGCTTCTCCTTTCCAACACTGTTGGGCCATTGAGTG
The DNA here is from genome assembly GCF_003984885.1 of Neopelma chrysocephalum. Classification (NCBI taxonomy): domain Eukaryota; kingdom Metazoa; phylum Chordata; class Aves; order Passeriformes; family Pipridae; genus Neopelma; species Neopelma chrysocephalum. The sequence goes on from NW_020897715.1 coordinate 6,104,984, forward strand.
ACTCCAGAGTGAAGTTTCAAAGCTGTTAAATGCCTGTTGAATATGAGGTTCCTTCCTTGGCTCTGAGGTGGGGCTTTAATCAAGGACTCCATGATCTTAGAGGTCTTTTGCAACTTTAACAGCTCCATGATTCTATGATTGCCCTGGAACAGGTGAAGTTTAATGGTCTGGGGCAGAGGTTTTCCTGCACCCTGACCCTGTGGTGGAAAGGATGAGGATGCTGGGCTGTGGTTGTCCCCCTTCGCCTCATGCTGAGCCTGCAGAGCTGAACGCTTGTATTCCTGGTGCTTATGCCTTTAAACTGGGATTTCCATCCCTTCTTGGAGAAAAGGAGCTCAGGACCATCTCAGAAAGCCTGGGGGAGAGCAGAATCAGGCCTGAAATAACTGTCCTACTAAAATATACCTCACACATCTATTTATAGCCAAACTTTCTTTCGAGTAGCGTAAAAAGTTTCAGCGTCCAAAATGGCTGGGAGAACAAGGCTAAATTCAGCAGGGTTGGGTTCCTCTGCCTTCCAAGGCTCACAACCAAAGGCAATAAATCTCCTTCCAAAACCATGGGGGATTCTTAATTACTCCAGATACATTTAAAAAAAAAAAAGTGAAATGTTAGCAGCTCTCCTTTACCGAGGATGTTGCAGAAGTCACGTAGGGCCCCGATGTGGGTGGCACCCCACATGGGGAGAGTGCTGGGGATGGTCCTGAGCTGGGCATGCTGCCCAGGCAGCCCAGCCACAGCTCTGGATCCTACACTGCTGGCTCATCCCTTCGCTTCCCTGATGTTCCTCCTCCAGGACAGCAGTGGGAGTGAGATGGGAAGTGGGGAATCCAGCCTGGGCTTTGTGGCGATAGTGGCACCAAGGTCCCTGCAGTGAGATCCAGGTGCTGAAAATCCCCTGCCCTGCTGTCTGAGTCAGAGGGAATGGAAAACATCAGGATGAGCAGGTCCACAGGTCCTTTACTATCATCTCCCTTCGCTGCCAGTGCTGGGGATCAGATCAAGGTCCTATTCAGAGACACAGCTGTGTCCAATGGCACCAAACCCAATGAGATGCCTTTTCCATGGCCTGGGTGCTGAGGCAGCTCCTCCAGGCTCCTTCCTGCCCTGATTTCATGAACTCTGTCCTTGTTTTTGCCCAGAAACTAGAGTCAAACCCACAGATGAAATAGTCACCACCCGGTGTGGCAAGAACCCCAGCCATGTCCTGGTGTACATGTTTGTGCCACCGCGCTCGGAGAACTCCAAGGAGATCCTCAGGACAATGGCCATCGAGAAGGAGCTGACAGAGGAGGTGGAAATCTACAACTGGAAGCTGATTAAAGGTGAGTACCATAACAAAACCAGCCAGGAGTGCAAGGAACATGTGGAAACCTGAAGCTTTCCAAGTTTTGGTCAATTTTTCAGGCTTTTCTAGCAGTGCTCCAGCCCCTGTGGGGTTAATCAAAACCTGCTGACAGCAGGGTGGCTCTTCTGGTTCCCTCATTTCACCTTCTTTTCCTGCAGTTTTATGCAGACCAGGGGCTGGAAACCACTTTTAGCCCCACCACGAGCTGCAACACTATCTGGAGGCACAGCATATGGGCAAACAAGACAAGGGCCATGGGGCTGTTCCCCTAAAACTCCCTGTTTTCATGCCAAATGCACATGGAAAACAAACAAACAAAAAATTATTCTGGCACTCCATGTTTTTGCTTTTGCTGTTTTTTTTTAACCCTAGTCCACCCATAGCTTCTGAAGGGGGAATGAATTGTCCCCAGCCTACTTTTCGGATGGGTGGATTTGGATGCTCCCGTTGGTGTGTCCTCCAGAGGTCAAAGCATGGCAAATACACTGTCTCTTTCTCTCTCCCCATACCTTCAGCTTTGCAACACTGCTAGGGACCAGAGGATCCCAGGGACTCCGGATCCAGTAGATATTTGTGTTGAGTTTCTCTTGGGTCCAGGAAAGCATCATGGTGCCCCCACTTAGAGTTTCTGTTGGATGTTCTCTATCCAAAAAACTTGAGCATTTGAGGTTGGTTCTACCTTTCCTGTGGATACAGTGACCCTCAGTCCGGATGTTCTGGACGTGCATAGGCAAATATTCTGTCTCTTGGTTATGGTCATGTGTCACCTCACTCCCTAAGGAGACCTCAGCCAGGCTCTCCCTGGCCACAAAGGGTGGGCGCACATGGATAGTAGCCAGAGAAAATAACCCGGGATGGACCCCTGGTTGCCACCATGTTTCCATCCTCCTCCTGCCGTTCTCCATCCTCCATGGTGCCCCTCTCCCCGTCCTCCCCCTCTTCTCCTTCACAATGGCACCTTGTAGCTAGAGGACAGCTCTGAGCCCACAATGTCTGGGCCCCACCGTTTCCTCTCCTCGCTCCTTGGCAGAAGTTGCCACCCAAACCTTCCCAGTACCTTCTGAGGCCAAAAGCTTCGTGCCTGCATGGAGCTCCCAAGTCCTGCCAGCCGGGGACAGGGAAGGCCCTTGTCCCTGAGGCCAACACAGCTCTTTTGCTTGGCAGAGTGAAATGTTGTTATTGGGAAAGAGTCACATATGGATTCCACCTCTCCATGGTCCATCTACTCTACCAACAGTGCAGCATGTGTGGAGTAAAGAGGCTGCAAGTCACACCTGGACCTCATCCATCTGCCTTTGTATGGGCTTGTGATACCTATACAGCCTTCTCTATTTCTGTCCTGGGAGAATTTTCTCCATGAAGCAGGAGCTGAGAGGAGAAACCAGTGCCAACACCCAGCCAAAAATCTTACCCAGCTGGCTGGTGGTGCACTACTAGCCTCCAAAAGAGCTGCAGTGGGGGCTTCCCCATGTTTTTAGGGGTCTGAAAACCACCAGGAGCTTTGAAAAGTGACTTTCCAGTGTTTTTGAGCAGGAGTCATCGTGGGGAGAGAGGACAATGAAGGAACAGGCAGGATCAGAGAGGGACTAGCATAGTTTGGAGGCTCTGCTGTTGATTCCTGCCCTATACCTGGATTAGGTGTGGTCCACCCATGGACCCCTTTCCCACATTTACCCTGCCAGGCTGTTGATTAGACACTGATAAAAATACTCCTTTCTATCCTGAAAACTGGCAGCTCTGGGACCTCCAGCCATCCCTGGGGTTTCACCATGCTCGTATTCCCTCACACCTGGGCTGGAGGAGACCTGCAGGGTTCACACCAGCCATCCCCATGCTTTTCTGGTGTTTTTTCCTGACGTGGAGACTCTACAGCCCACCTACTTTCTTCCAGAGCCACAAACTCCTTCCTAAGGGAAGACTTTTCCTGGTGTGCAGCTCAAGCTCGTACCTTCTTGTCCTCTCCACTGCAGATGTGAAGAGCACAGTCCTTTCCTCTGAAGATGCCATCAGCTCCCATCTCTGCCCTCTCTTACATGGTTTAAGAACTTGAATATTTTCAGTCTTTCCTTGATTTCAGAAATTTCTGGTCCTTTGGTCCTTTCCATAGCTCTGCTTTGGACTCTATGTATCTTTCTTGAAATGCAGTGCCCAAACCAGGGTGTGGGTCTCTGGCCAAAGGTTGTGTCCTGCTACGATGGGTCTCATACTCCCATGTGCACTCAGGCTGCCACCTCCAACCACCCACCAAGGCTTTGTTTTGCAGATGATTTAGAAAGTCTTGAGACCAGTTTCTTGAACCAGACTTGCTTCACTCCCCAGCCCAGCGCTAAGTACTGGTAATGCTGGATTCCCACATAGCCAGCAGAGAGAATTATGGTATGTCCACCCATTTCAGGATGGGAAGGAAGGCACTGTAGAAAAGCCTGTCTCTCCAAAATTAGGAAAGATGACCTGCTCCATTAATTCATTCCTTGTGCTCTACTGTACTCTACTTCTATTTGGATCCTGAGGCAACACCTAAAGCATAGAATTATCGAATCATAGACTGGTTTGTGTTGGAAGGGACCTTCAAGATCATCCTGTTCCAACAACCTGCCTTGGACAGGGACACCTTCCACTAGACCAGATTTCTCCCCATCCAACCTCATCTGGAACACTTCCAGGGGTGGGGCAGCCACAGCTTCTCTGGACAACCTGTGTTGGGGGCCTCACCACTCTCACCATAAAAAATTTCTTGTTCCTGTCTAGTTTTAATCTCCCCTTTTTTAGTTTAAAACCATCACCCACTGTCCTCTCTCTGCAGGCCCTATTAAAAAGTCTGTCCCCATCTTCCTGATAAATCCCCTTTAAAGCACCAAGGAAGGTGGCAAGTGCTTGACAGCCCCACCACCTCCCTTCATCTCACCCAAAACATTGCAAGGAATGATCCTGCCCGTTGGATGGGATCTGCTTGACAGGAAGTGGCATTGCACTTTCTCAGCTCCATCCCCTACTGTCTCTCTGGTGGGTGGACTGTTCTTATCTGCGCTGCCTTGTGCTCTCCTTGAGCCTGCTGGAGCATCCTCTGCATTCCTGCACTGCTCCCCATCTCCTGGCATCTGTCAGGAACGGTCATCCCAGGGCAGGCAAAGGTCTCAGCCAGCTCTGAGAGAGCTCTTGGGGGAGCATTATGTGGGTCCGTTGATTAAAAGTTGTTTATCTCTCCTAGCTCTTGTTTAACATATCCTCTTCATTACTAATGTGCTGGAAAGTGCTTCATCAGCCATGGGGACTGCAAGCACAGCCTCCTGCCCCTTTCTAAGTATAGACCAGAAGGATTTATTGAACACTTGTGCCTTTCTTATGTCATTAACAGTTATATGACCTCCATCCAGTATCTTCTTTTGTTACTGGTAGGACTTCTTTTCCCAACCCACTGAAAGGACTTATTAATAGTCCAAATACCCACATATTTCTCTGTATGTCTTTGATTTCCTGTATTCAGTTTCCACAGTCCATAACATCTCATTTAGATGGATTGCAAGCTGGTTCCCTTTCATTACATACTCTTTTTATGTGTAATTGCTGCTGGGAATCAGGGAAAGTGTCTTAACCAAATAAGGGGGACCACATTGCCTCTCACATCTGCTGGCAGCAAGAGGCTGGATGCTCTGGGAGCCTGGGTGAGAGGTGGGGAAGGATATGCCAGGCATACCTGCCTGGTTTGTCATGCTTCGGAATATCGTAACCCCTAATCCCACAGAAAGGTCACTTCCATTGCTAAATGCAGGTTCTGGTTTGCTTAGGTCAAACGCCTGAGTCAGGCACCTCTACTAATGGGATGATGCTGGCATGGCCAGAAATATCAATCTCTGCTGAGGTCACTCGTGTTTTTTCCTGTCCTGGAGGAATTTCAGGGCTGGTGACTGAGAGATGGAAAACTTTGGTCCCTGGCTGCTTCCAGGAAAGGAAAACATCCTAGGATGGAGGGGTCTCAGCAGTCAGGGGAGATAGGTGGTTGAGAGAGAGCAGAGGGGACAGGCATCTCAGCATCTTCTTGGTCTCACCTTTATTTCTTTTGTGGGTTTTGGGGAAGATCAGAACTCCAGCACGAGATGTTTTCTGGAGCAACAAAATCTTACTGTTTTCACCTGCTTCATGGTGTCCCTGCTGTGTCCTGATTTAATGACCAGTACTGTTTCCATTGAACCATAGGATCATGGAATGGTTTGGCTTGGAAGGGACTTAAAGCCCATCCAGTTCCACCTCCCTTCCATGGGCAGTGACACATTCTACTAGGTTGCTCCAAGCCCATCCAACCTGGCCTTGAACACTTCCAGGGATGGAGCAGCTTCTCTGGGCAACCTGTGCCAGGGCCTCACCACCCTCACAAGGAAGAGTTGCTTCCTAATAGTCAATCTAATATTCAAATGAAATCTCTCCTGACCTTGGCCAGCCTTGGTTTTATTCCCAAACTCCCACTAGGCTTCACCAGCAGGTCCTGCACTGAACCAGGACCCCAGGGCATCCAGGGCAGGCAGTTTCCCCTTTGCATCTCAGGAGGGGACAGAACATCCAAACCTGTGTGAGCCTTAGATCAAGAATCTGATGCCTTGTGTTCCCCTCTGCAGGAATATTCCATCTGATCCAAACTAAGAAGATCAGCAAACAAGAATTCAAGCAAGAAGCACAAAACTTCAGGCTGATCACCAGGACAAACGAAGGTAGGGAAAGAAAAATCCCTTTTCCTCACTCCTCCAGCACATCCTGCCCCAAACAACCTGCTATTTTCCTGCTCTGCTCTGGCCATTCCAAAAAGACTGCATAAATCCCGACACGGCATGGGGAGCTGAACCATAGGGAAAAGGCTTGTGCAACCTTAGCAGGGTTGGAACTGACCTGTTTTCACACCCATATGCAACACTCCTGGTTAACAGCCACTTTATGGTATTGGAAAGGGCAGCCAGCTTTCTAAAAGGGGGTGCATCCTTGTGAAATCCAAAGGATTTGTCTCTCCAAAGCCCATAAAACTGTTTGATTTTTATATCTAATCCATCTGGTCTTAAAGGGTGGGGGGATGAGGGAGAAAAAAAATAAATTATGCAAGGGATTAGAAAGAAAATAAACTGTTGAAGTGTTTTTAAAAATCACTCTGAGTGTTCTTGGATGTGCGTAAATGTTGCGAAAAGCAGGAATGCCAGTGCACATGCCGGGAGCGCCTGTATGGAGTGAAACTGCCATGCTATTTCCTGCTGGCTGCCTCTCCTCCTGGGCTGTGTTGGTGTTTAGTGGGATAGGCTGGGATCAGAGCCATTCCCGTATTGTCCAGCACCCACAGGTCACTGGGTCAGTCTGGAACAGTGCTGCTGCCCAGTGCACCCAGTGCTCCAGGGAGGCTGGAGATTTGTTTTCACCCCCAATCCACTTGGGACAATGTCTCTTGAGCAAACCCTGGTGGATTTTCCAGTCCCTGCTCCCACGTTGTGTTTCACACCCTCATGGAGTAATGTGCCGGCTTCTTCTTGCCTTAGTTTCCCCTGGCAAATAACTCTGTTGAGAATCTGCAGCTCGCTGGTGAGGCTGTGGGGGATTGAGGGGGGTTCCTCCTCCTTCTGCAGTAGAATTTTCCTGTACCATAGGTAGAAGAGCCAGGGCTGATGCAGCAGCAGGAAAATGAATACAAGTGTAGGGGCTTTGAGCAAGCCACCCCAAAGAAATGGGGCTGACAGAAGGGAGGAGAGAAATCTACCTGCCCACTGCCTATGAAACTGAAATTTTGGCTTTCTGAGGGTGAGACAGAGGACAAGCAAAATGGCTGCTTCCCCCTGAGAGGCAGGGAGTCACCCCAAATCCCAGGCAGGACATGGCCCTAGATCATATCAAAGCACCCTTTGAGGAGGTAGAGAGAGGGATTTATCCCTGTTTCAGTCTGAGCTCCTTTTCTTTAAGACCATGCGAGGGTTTACCAGGAAAAGCATTGGAAGTGCCATTGATTGTGAATTGCAGTGGGTAAGAAGGCCCCTCTTGACCACAAATACCATTTTAACTTCAAGGTGACAAAGTCTAGAGCTGGATGATGAATCACTGATGAGCTTCTCTGGCCATGGCTGGTGTTGTGGGTGGATCTCTATCCCAACCTCTCTCCCAGCATGGTCCTTGTGGATCCTCCAGCAGAGAGGGTGCTACACATGGGGGAAATTGTGCTTTCCTGCTCCAAGGTTGTTGCTAATGGGTGTCCCTCTCTGCTCATCCAGGTCACTGGAACATCTTCCGAGCCCAGACGTCAGAGCTGAGGATGACAGAGAGCCCAGAGAAGGAAACAAAGAACTTGTAAAGCAAAAAAACTTTACCCTCGCTTTTGATTTATCTACACCCCCACACATACACATATATATGAGAAACAGAGCTGCATTATTAAATAGACTGGCACTTCAATAAAGGATACACTAGTGTAAGTTCCAGAAACTTCAGATCCCAGTTGATCTGTGTCAAAGCCGCAGCCATGGAGGTGCCTCTCTCCACTCTCTCTCCATCTTCTGCTATCCTTGGATATGCAGAGGGAAGAGGGTGAACCGGCGGAGGTGTGAGACCTGGTGTGACATGAAGAGGTGGGATACATCCCTGACACCCCGGCATTCTCAAAGAGCACCAGGAGCAAAGCTTGACTGTGCATCTTTCCAATCACTGATGCAAAGATGACCTACAAGGAAAAAAAAATCATCCTTATTTCTTTTCCTGGAGCCCCTGTGATCTGTAAAGGGTTTCTTTGGCTGAAAACCCTCCAAAGGGCGTTTTGTGAAAAATCTTCTGTCTATTCTCCTCTGTTCCATCTGGGAGGATCCTTTTCCCTTCTTTGCAGATCTTGTGAAGATGTAGTTTTTGGGAGGACCCACCTGCTGACAGGGTCTGAGACCCTGAACACTGCACTAAGGTTGCTACTAAGCAGGTTATTATGCTATATATTTATATATATCCTACATAATATCTACTGGGCTGTATTCACTGGAGGGGCATCTCCCAGAGAGTCAACAGGACCATTTCTGCAGTGTGGGGAGGAGGGTGTGCAGCAGCATCACCTTCCCCCTGTCTGGAAACAGCTTTGGGGGATATTCAAGTTGGTTTTGGTACATGTATTTATCCTTGGATTCTTGTTTTATTCTGTTTTGATAAATCTATTTATTTGGAGATCCAAATCTGTCTGATAAATCTGATTAAAGCATCTTCTTGATTCAGCTTCCTGTGCTGGTTTTCCTTTCCCTCTAGGGTCTGTATTACATCTCTGGAAGGGACCCCATCCTGGTGGGGTCTGACCCCCTTGACCCCTCGGAGCAGGGATGCAGGATCCCATGGATACTTTGCTCATCAGCAGGGGATCATCCCTCCCCATTTCCTTGTGGTCTGCACATGGTTTTGGGCTGAAAACAGAGCTTGGGGCTGGTGGTGGGCACGAGGGGGCAGGTGATAAGCCCAGGCCAGGAAATGGGAAGTCCTGGAATGCTGGCCAAGAGCCCAAACAAGCTGCTAAGTGAGTGCAGGAGCTCTGTCTTGGACAGGCAACCACTCACATGGGACTATGAAAGGATCAATGTGAGCAGCTCCCATCCCATGCTTTCCCCTTCTCTCTTCATTATGCTCCAAAAAACCAGAGTTGATGGATACAAAGTGGATGGAAACAGGTGCCAAAACTCAGAGGAGTGAAAGAGGACCCACAGCAAGAAGCAGCCAGGGACAACTGGAGTAGCCAGCAGCCACTGAGCTGGCCGCACTTGCCAGAGCCAGGCAATGATCTTGGGGCTGAGCTGGTTCAGCTCGTCCAAGAAAAAAACCCACTGATGCTTTGGGCATTAGGGGTGTTTCCCATGGCATGAGGTGAAGGGAGAGGGGCAAAGCCACCCCCTTGCCTGCATGGCTGTAGTTGCAGGAAGGATGCTGCCAGCCCTGGGCAGAGCCCGAGCCCTTGCTCATCAGCCTAATTAACTCACCCTTGCTGATCTAATTGGAGCTGAGCAGAGGTGCAATTTGTGCTCATTTAGCAGAAGCAGCAGAAGTTTCAAAAAAAGCTGCTCTGTTGGGTTCATGGGGAAGGCTGGGAGAAAGTCAGCAAGAATTCTCATCTGTATGAGGTTTCCTGCAGGTATCTCTGGGTTACTGAGCTCATCTAGGTTATATGGGGCCCATAAAGGCTGTACTGAGCCCCGACACAGACAGACCTCTTGGGTGCAACTCAGCTGAGTTCCATGCACACAGAGCTCCTCTACCATGTCCAGGAGGGTGGTGGATGTTTCCAGATGTTCCATGACCAGGAGAAAACCTTTGGAGAGCAACAACAGAGGAGCCCTCATGGAGCTGGTCATTTCTCCCAAGTAACAAGTGATAGGACAGGAGGAAATGGCCTCAAGTTACACCAGAGGAGGTTTGGGTTGGATATTAGGAAAAATTTCTCCTCAAAAGGTTGTCCAGCCCTGGCACAGGTTGCCCAGGGCAGTGGTAGAGTCCCCACTGTCCTGGAGGGATTTAACAGACATGTGGATGTGGCACCTGGGGACATGGGTCAGTGGTGGCCTTGGCAGTGCTGGGGGAAGGATTGGACTTGATGGTCTTAGAGGGCTTTTCCAACCTTAACAGCTCCGTGATTCCATAATTCTGTGGATGTGGTCCCTGCTATCCCTCACCGAGTAATCCCTACCCGCTGTGTGGTGCTTTGTATTTCTTCCCAAAAGCACCATGTGTCTGAAGTGACCACAGAGCTGCATCACCCCAGTGCTGCCTCGCCTGGAGCCCTGGCTGAGCTCTACCTTGGGCGGGGAGGTTTGGGGATCAACAATGATGTACAAGATAGAGTTTCTTTGGAGAGAGGTTCATGGGGACACAAGATAGAGATGGAAAAGCAGTCTCAACCTAGGGAGCTCCCCATCAAGAGATGAAGCTGCTGCCTGGTCCCTCCCTTGGAAACATGCATGGCATTGTCCTGGTGCAGATGCTCTGAGGTGTGCTGGGGTAGCTCTGCTCCTTCTTCTGCTGTTGTCCTTGCACTGAAAGTGGTCCCAGCAAACAGGGTTTGGTGCTGAGTTGGTGTTCAGTGCTCCCATCACGAACAGGAGATGTGGAAATCTCCAAAGATGCTGTTTGAGTGATGTGGCTGTTCCATCCTCCCATAACTTTCTTTATTGCCCAGACCCATCACATCCACTTTCCCTGGCTGCCTCCAAACATCATCTCATCTTTTGTGGTATCAGCTTCTCCCCCGCCATCAGGCATCACGCCCCTGCCAGCTCTTTGTTGGTGGGAGTCAGGCTTTTTGCTGCCTCTCTTTACTGCAGCCCTGCTTTGGAACACTGTCATAAAAGGCACCCCATAAATTTTATATGGAACAGTAAAACATTTTCGCCTTGGCTACAGTTCCCTTGCTGTTCACTTGCTCCGGCAGCAAAGACCAAAGGCATGAGCTCCAAGTTCCATATCTTGCTGCTGGCTCCTAGCAGTCAAAACTGGGATGACATTGCTTTTTGATGGTTTAGTTGGAGGAATAAGCCTTGCACTGGTCATGGAGCAACACTGATGCCTTCTGTCTGAGGGACGCAGCCATGGGGGCACAGGACAGTTGGTCTCCAAAAGGAGACCCAAAAGTCTGCTCTCTGCATTGAGGCAGGAAGGGCTCTTAACCCTAACCCTAGCCCTAACCCTAACCCTAATCCTAATACTAACCCTAACCCTAATTATGAATGAGAGAATCACAAATAGATTTGGGTTGGAAGCGACCTGAAAGCTCATCCAATCCCACTCCCTGCCATGGGCAGGGATACCTTCCACTAGACCAAGTTGCTCCGAGCCCTATCCAATCCGGCCTTGAACACTTCCAGTGGTGGGGCAGCCACAACTTCTCTGGGCAACCTGTGCCAGGGCCTCACCACCCTCACAGGGAAGAATTTCCTCCCAATATCCCATCTAACCCTGCCCTCTGGCAGTGGGAAGCCATTCCCCCTTGTCCTGTCACTCCAGGCCCATGTCCAAAGTCCCTCTCCAGCTCTCTTGGAGCCCCTTTAGGCACTGGAAGAGGCTTAAAGTTCTCCCTTGGAGCCTTCTCTTCTGTGGGCTGAATATCCCCAGTTCTCCCAGCCTGCCTCCAGAGCAAAGGGGCTCCAGCCCCTCAGAGCATCTCCATGGCCTCCTCTGGACTCACTCCAGCAACTCCACATCCTTCTGATGTTGGGACTCCCACAGTTGGAGGCAGCTCTGCAGGTGGGGTTTCACTCGAGCAAAGTGAAAGTGACCCCTGATCCAACAGGGATATGAGGGGTGGGCTGAGTTTTCCCTTCAGACAACAGAGGTGCAACCATGGATCCCCATTCATCATCCCTGTCCATTATTATCCAGCCAGCCATCTGTCTATCCACATCCATACTTTTCCAGACATAACCTTTTGGGTGCTTTGGCTTTCCCTTCCCTGAAGTGGCATGGAAGAGAGAAGAGCTTCACCTTGGTTTACCCCGAATGCTGACCAGTATCAAAGCCCTTTGTTTCTCCCAGGGCTGTAAAGAACCATCCCAGAGGAGCTCTGGGAACACACACAAAGGCCACCTGGGCTGGTGACCACTCTCTGCTCACAGCAGCTAATGACCAGGAGCCTGCCCTAATGACCGCACCTCCCCACAGGGGACCTCTCAGAGGCCGCCTTCCCCGTGGGGGTGTCTCTGGGGATTAACCCTTTTAATTGGATCAGCAGCCACAGATCAGAAGCCAACACTTCGCCGTGGGTGGCATTGCCTTCCTCGCCCTGCTCCTCCTCCCTGCGTGCGTTTTCCTCAGCAGGGATCACCCCATTTCCACCTCGAGCTGTGAAGATGGGGCTGATTCAGGGGCTGAGCTGACACAGTGCCATGGGACCTTTCATCTTTTGCAACACTGGCTGTGTTTGCACATCTGTGAGCGAGGAGAAACCTCAGCTTGTGGTTGCAAGAGATGATCATGGAAGTGTAGAACTGGGTTTGAAAAGATCTTCTCACTCTCCACAGGAGGGTGGTGTCAGGTGGGGTTTGGGCTTTTCTTCCAGGTGACAGGACAAGGGGAAATGACCTCAAGTTGTGTCAGGGGACATTTAGGTTAGATATTAGGGAAAATTTCTTCCCCAAAAGGTTATTCAGTCCTGGCACAGGCTGCCCAGGGCAGTGGTGGAGCCCCCATCCCTGGAGGGATTTAACAGCCACATGGATGTGGCACTTGGGGATATGGGCCAGTGGTGGCCTTGGCAGTGCTGGGGGAATGGTTGGACTCCAGGATCTTAGGAGGGCTTTTGCAACCTAAATGATTCTATAATCAGCTCAGTCATGGATTGTTTGGGAAAAGATGAAGTTTTCCAAGACCTCTCTGCATAACCTGGCTGTCACATCAGAAGGAGTTTCGACCAGCCTGGACCTTTGCTGATATGGATAAAACCCATGATAAGAAATCCAGTACCCACTGGTTGCACCATCAAGCCGGAGAAGTGTCATGGGTCTCGATGTTGTCCCTTGGAGGCAGCCTGACGTCTTTAGAGCAAAGAAACCTCACAGCAAACACCCAAACCCAACTTTGGGATTTCAAATATCTTGTCCAAGAGAACCTGGCATGGACTCAGACACTGTCTCTGACCCAAGCCAGGAGGAGAGGGGGACATCAGCTCTTCTCGATCCTCAGGGAGATTTAATTGCTGCTTCTACAGGATTTGCATCTCCTGGCACTTCTGCAGGACCCAGATCTCCTGCTGCATCTTCCCTGGGACCTGTACTTCCTGCCTGCCCTCTTGTAGTCATCTCTCCTTCTGCTGTGGTCTGCTTTGAGTTCAATAAGTGCATCAGGTCTCCTGTGACTGGTCCAACCTGTGCTGAGACACCTCTGGACTCCGCAGAGAGTGTTTGGGCAGCAGGCACAGTTTGGGTCCCCAGTACTAGGCAGGCAGGGACTGACTGGGCCCAGTCCAGCTGGAAGATATGCCAAAAACGTTTTCCCCTTCAGAAATGCTGGAACTGTGACCAAGGGAAGGAGGGGCATCCCATCCTTGGAGAAACTCAGCTTTTGCCTGGACACAACCCTGAGCAACCTGCTGTAACTTCAAAGTTATCCCTGCTTGGAGCCAGAGATTGGACCAGGGACCTCCTGGGGTCCCATCCAACCTGAATTGCCCCGTGGCTATGTGCTCCAGGATGGATGGCAAGTCACCATCAGAAATCTTGGCTCTACCTCTGGGGTCTTAGGGCTTTTTTATGTCAGAGCCATGCTATTTCATGCTCTATTATCAGGTCAGTCAAAATACTTCTCCAAACTATATGTCCATGCCAGCTACACTCACTTCCTTGGCTCCTGCTGTTTTCCATTGCATCAGATTTTCAGTCATGCAAAATATCTACTTTCACCTTTATCTGCCCGAAGGGGAAGCCAATACCTCTTGGTTATGTTCACTGGAGTCTCACTCCCCACTGGGCAAGATGGGAAGAGCCAGTGCTGGTGACGTGCACTGCTCAGTTTGAGGTGTCACTGCATCATTAGGGCTCTGCTATGGGGAAATAAAGTCACATAAATGAAGGTTTTGTTGGGTTTGGTGCTGCTCCAAATGTCCTAGGTGAAGCTTTGGAGGTGGGTTGAGTTTTTAAGCATCTCCCAATGAACTGGGATGTACATTTTCATGTCACCTTCCCCCAACCAAAGGGGGGGGGAATTTCTCCCAAAAGGGATAGGATTTGCCTTAAAACAGGGCTTGCAGCTCTCCATAGAGACCCACGTGCCATGTTGGCTCTCCTCTGTACGTCCTTTTCTTTTTCAGCCATGAGAAATGGAGAAACCAGAGGGCCGTCCGTGCTGCACAGCTCACAGGCTGTTCTCGTGCCACCACAGACCTGTCTCCTCTCCAGGCTAAACAGTCCTAACATTTCCTGTCTCTTCTCACAGAGAAATGTGTCTGTGATCACTGTTTTCTCCTGTTTCTGCACCTTTTTGGATGCTGCAGCAGCTCAGGGGGTACCTAATCTGGGGGGTTGTCTGAGCTGCTGGGGAAATAAGCTCGCATTTCCTTGCCTCCATCTTTGTCAAAGCTTCCCAAAGCTGAGAAACAAAGAAATCCCTGCAGAGAAAAGCTTTACCAGCAAGTCAGGACTACCCAGACACTGGAAAAAGCCCCTGACTGCCTGCAACATGGGTGCAGGGAAAGAGGTGATGAGAAAAACAGGGAAATCCTTGGAGATGGTGGCTGGTGGGGCTGGAGGTAGAGGAGGGATGGAAGGTGGAGGAAATGTGACCAGCATGGCATGACCAAAACCCCGTAGGTCCTTTCCTCCATCATGATGCTTCTTTGCTTTCCATGTGTGATGTGGCCATCCCCAAATGTGGGGTTTCCAAAGGACAGACCAGTGGTACAAAAGAGCTGGTGGATTATCCCATGGTTGTCCTGGCCTGTGGGATGTGGGAGAGCCACCCACAGGGAGGGTTTTTCTCCCTCTCCTATTTTTTTGGCCACGCAGTCCCCAGGCGAGACCCCTGTTTGTACAGGCTGGATAAATGCAAACTGCTTACAAGTCCTTCTCACCAGCGTTGCCAAAAGACCATGATTCAGTGCTGTTTTTTAGGGTAGAAATGAATTAGTTCGGGCCCATCACAATTATCTAACTCAACAGGCACAACAATAACCCACTGTTTAATGGTTGTTCATGGCCCTTTAGCACCATCTGGGTCGTCTGATCAGGGACTTTGAGAACAGTTGAAAATGAAGTAAGAAGGATTGCTTGGCCCAGACATCCCTTTTTGCCTCCCAGCTGCACAGACAATGAAAATAATCCTGACAGACCCATTAGACACAGGGAGAGGGACTGTGGAGCAAACGTCAACACATGCCCTCTGAGCGGCAGGTCGGTGTCCCCAAGCGGTGGGTGGCAGCCTTGGGAGGAGCAGGGGAGAAAAGCTGGCCACATGTCTAAATAGCAAAGAGTTGCACCCTGGACATGCTCCTCTTCAAGCTTTGAGGGTTGAGTTTGAGTGGGTGAAGCCTGAGATATTCCCATGGCAAGGCTGGGGGTTGAAGAGGCCTCTGCTGCTGCTCAGAAGGACTCGGACCACTCTGGAGATGAGGCTGTTTCTTGTGCACGCTGGAAGATGGATTTGGAGGTTTGCCAAGTTGGGCTTGGGCTTCCCTCAAGGTGGGAGGGCGTCTGGGTGCTCACCAGGTGCAAAGCTACCCTGCGAGGGGCTTGGAGCCTGATGGGAATCCAGGCTCACTTAGTCTGCCCTTGTGTGGCCACTTGAGAAACAAGGCTCCCATACCATGTAAGTGATGCCACCCCTGATAGCCCCTGCCATGGCCTTCCCAGCTGCCAACCTCCAGGTCTCAAGGTCTCTCCAGTAGCTGGCTGTGATCTCCCAGTCCCACCAGTCCCAAATTCCAGCCTCCAATCTCCATCCCAGTTTCTCCAACACCCAGCTGTGACCTGTGTCGCTGGCACCCAAACCCCCAAACACACACACGTACCTGCAGAATAGAGCCAGGACAGGGAAAACAGTTAGAAATGGAGCTCAATGAAGGAAATGGAGATTAATGAGACAAACTGCTCTAACTGGGGACAAATGCAGTGCCCATCCAGCTGCTTTGACAGAACTGGCCCATTTATCCCCTTACCCCGCTATTTCCACATTTATTTCTCTCCAGACCCTCTTCATTTCTCCCTTTGCCCACGATCAATCTGTCTGGATGGGAAATGTAAGCAAGTGTGTGTCCCCCCCCTCCCTGCAGTGTCAGTGTCCATCCAAACAGGCCAAATTTAGTTTTTATTAATTTCTTTTTACACCCTGCCTGCCTCTGTGTCTAGTTTTAGCTTGGTGCTGAGTGCTCCAGGCTGCAGTTTTCAGTGGAAAACCTGGTAAAGTGGAGTTTTGCTCACTGAGGCAGAAGTTTACAAGGAGGATTTGGCAGGGCAGCTGCAGAGAGACCCTCGGGGGCTCCTCCAAACCCTGTCAGGCTTCCGGCTCCTGTTCTGTGGCAGGACAATCCTCTTGAATAATGAATAATGAATGGAAATACTGATCCCCTTCCAAACTACTTTTAGCACGTCTCGAGAAGTTACGCAGACACCGTTGTGGGCTCCCAAGTGGAGTGAGGGAATCTGTATCCTACTGACGCAGCAGAGGAGAGCTGCACATTGTCCTGCCCTCCATGACCTTCCTGGGAAGTCAGGAAGACCCAGTTCCACAATGGGTGGAGGCTTTTAATACGTGACTGTGGCTGCATCGATCCATGGTGAGGCTGTCAGGGATCACCACCTGGGCCAAGAGGTTTCCAGGGGAAAACCTGGAACTGGAAATCACTTCGCTGTCTTCCCGAGATGGATTATTGGCATTTGAAGCTGAATGTGAATCTCAAAAATGAACAAAAAAAGGTCAGTTAGAATTGAATATAATTTGGCCCTTCACCTAAACAACCACCAGCCAGTGACAGATTCCCAAAATTACTGGGACAAACTCCCCAGACAGTGTTCTGCTATATAAAAAAGAGATCACGTGACTGGTGTTGGATTTCCAGATCAGCCTCACCAAATGCTGACCATGGTCCCCCCAAAAGGCGTTTGGATGCCTCTTGCCCTTGAACCTGCCCTGCAGATCTGAGCAGCTCTAGTGCAAATAAGGAAACAATCGAAGGGAGTTTTGTCCTTCACGGCATGGTCAGGGTTAACTCTAACGCATCCCAAAGGATTTTGAGGAAGATTTTATCTTTGAAATGGCAACTTAACCCTTTCTAGCTGATCATTGCCTTGGTGGAATCCTTTTCCCATGAGCCAAAACTTGAGTTTTACCTCTCTTCCTTGGCAAGGCCAAGGAAGGACTTGGTGGCCCTTGAGGTCATGTTACAGGTCCCAGGGAAAGACAGAGGCTGGGCAGCATATGGGGCAGTTGTGGGAGCTGGAACTGGCTTGGTTCTGGCTCATTGCTCTTTCTTTTGGTGAGACCAGCAGAAGAGTAGCCTGATCTCTGCATGAGGCTCCAAAATAAGCCTAGGGTGATGCTCTTACCAACCCCTGTTCATGGTGGGGATGGTCCCTCCTCCCCCTTGAAATTTTGCACCCCCTGGGAGCAGCCGTGCTCTCCACACCTGGTCTGGGGAGGAGGGATAACGTCATCCACAGCTCCTTGGCACACAGGCGATGGCAAAATCCCAGCCAGAGGAGAGGCCAGCTGGGGGAAAACTCGTGGGTGAGCCCACGCCAAGTCTCCCGGCTGGGAATTGGTGGGGAGGGCTCAGGCTCTGCTCCTTGCAGGGCCTGTGGTTTAATTCCCTTTACACCAAGGTAAGGGTAGGGAGGAGGAAACTCCTGCAAGCAAAAAACCCCTGGGATTTTGTTCTTCAAATGTCCTGGTTAGGGATGATCCAGTGGGGAATGTCAGTGGAAGATTCTGGGAAATGACATCCCGGTGACCCTTTGGGATGGACTCAGCAGGGTGGGTGCCCCAGGACTCTGTGCATGGTCCTCTCCTGTGTCCTTGTGTTCTTCCTTCTCTCCATTGTTTGGGTTTTTGACAAATCCTAGAGGTTTTTTAGAGACTCATCAGAGCATTGTGATGGGTCACATGGGCTCCAGTCCTCGCTTTGGTGCCAGCAGGGCAGAGTCTGCTCCCTTTCTAGCCTGGAAGAGGTGGGATGTTGGGGAGCAAATGCTGCTTCTTGGGTGTTTTTTTTTTCCCACTGTAGTGAGTTTTGAAGTTCCCAACCCCAGGCTGTGGCATTGCTGAGACCGATGGAGGGGAGTGTGCAGACACCCCACCCCTACAGCCTTGTCTCCCCAAATTAAGGAAAAACACAAGAAACAGGGTGGGTAGGAGATTCCCCTTCCTTGGGGTGATTCCCCTCTCCCAATTCCTTGCAGGAGATGGGTCAGGACTTGGATGAGGATGTCATATCCCAAACCATTGTGCTCAATAGCCAGGGACTAACCTGGTACCTATTTGAACCCACCCATAGTTTTTGGTCTTGGAGAAGGTCTGAATTCAAGGCTGCAGCACCAGGAACAACTTTGGCTCCCAGTTTTAGGCCTTTTTCAACCTCAATGACTCTATAATTATACTCCTGATTTGCACCCGAGTGGGCGACACTCCCAGCACTTGGAGATTGGGTTAAAAATACTTTTCTTTATATATGATATTCCTGAGTTTCCATCTCAGGAAGAAATCAGAGGCTTTTTCCTGCCTGGTGGGCATCATGGGGGGACATCCAACCAGCCCAGGAAACCAAAATGCTGTTTCCCAGCCCACAGGAACTGGATTTTCTTTCAAGCACTCAGCTTTGAGACAGGGTCCAGGTAGTCCTGGCATAGGAAAGCCTTTTTTCCCCCCAGCTTTATCCACAGAAGTGGCAATGCTGGTGTGGGATGGACTTGGATGGACAGGGTGAACTCCCTGAAACCCATCCTTAATTTTGACCTCCACAAGGACTTGGAGAAGTTTTGAAGGTGGGTGCAAGCATGGATCAGGACCAACCCAACCAGGGATGGGATACGCTGGGATTTTAGCAAAATTTTTGGCATCATCTCCACCAGCATCCTCATGGTCAAAACTGGGGTGATGTGGGGTGATGGGGACAGTCCTACTGCAGGAATCCCTGGGATACAGGGATGGGACTGGCTCAGGTTGGTTGTGGGTGATGTATCTGGGCTCCTTTGCAGCACATCTGCCAAATCCCATACCTCCCAAATTTACTACTCAAATCCTTTCCCAGATGAACACAATGAGTGTGGGTAAAAAGGGCTGGGGAGTTGTGGCCATGTGGGATGGGAATAATCTTATAATTTGAATATTAAAATATAAAATGTATGGTGAGAATGGCTGTGGTGATGGTGGGTGAGCAGGACCTGGAGCAGCAGCAGCAGCAGCAGAGGAGGAGAAGAAGGATGAAGAGGAGTAAGAGGAGGAGGAGGGTCAGATCTCCTCTTGGATAAACAGGTAAAAAGCCTTCAAGACCCCAAATTTAGAAGTTTGAGTGACCCCAAATTTAGCAGGACTAGGGTGTGCAGGTGCCATGGTGGTGACGTGATGATGTGCTGTGCATCCACAGTGTGGATGCAGTCACCAAATCCATGGAAACAACTCCCAAAAATCTGCAAATGGTCCCTTGGCACCTACAACACAGAGGGTAGGTGGAGGAGGAGATTTAATTCCCTGGGGAAGGGGTTGCTGTGTCCCAGCTCCAGCATCCCTGGGCGGGTGTAGCCCCTCAGTTTAGCCCCACTGGCTACAGGGTAAGGTTGTTTCACTGGTGGAGCTACAACAACATCCCAGAAAGTTAATTCTGGCACCTCCTGCCTTGGCACAGGGCAGGCACCACATGGCACTGAGCCAGGCCCTCTGCAATGCCCGGAGGGAGCAGCATCAGCACCAGCCATGCCAGACACCCCATCCCAGGGCTGTGTTCCCTTGTCAGGAGGGTGGCCTGGGGACAATGGAGTGGCCTTTGGGGATGTGGCTGGGATACAGGGGGATGAGAAGGGCTGTAGGACTGAGATCCCAGGTTTGAGGGGTCAGATCTCCCCATTAATGCCTCTCTGGCCTCCCTGAGTGGCTCTCCCTGAGGTTTTTCAAGGACCATGGACAGGCCTTGGTACAGAGATGGGGCTCAGCCCCAGGGACGCACTCCCAGCTATCCTGTGAACCACAAGGGACCTGAGAAGAGCAGGGATGTCCCTGGGTTGGCTCAGACCTTGCAGCTGGTTTCTGTACTCCCCCAGCAGACACAGGTCTCCAAATTGGCAGGACCGGTCCCCACAAGCATCCCTGTCACTGGGGATGACACTGTCCATCAGCAGCTGGCGCTGAGCTCTGCCACCCTTCCCCAGCCTCAGTCATCCCCTTCTGTGTGCAGAGCAGGGTGACATCCCAGTGCCAGCTCCCCAAACTCCCCTGACATGAGGCTGACGAGTCCCCTGCACCAGGGTCCTCTCCAGCTGCCTGCACACCCCCTCAGAGCAGAGCCGGTAGCCGAGAACCTGCACTGGGACCAGAAGCCCGTCCAGGGAATATAATAAAATTAAAGCTCATTAAGCACTTAGAGAAGGGTTTGCATTGAGGGGGTGTGGGCGGGGGGGTCGGTGGGGCCATGGATCTTAATACTGGGCTATTTAGAAGGGAGAATTTAATAACAGGGGGGGTTGGTTTTTATGGCAATAGATTTATTCCACCTGGGCTAAGAAATACATTCCACATCTGCCGAGCCGTGTAACCAGACTCTAATTAAAATCGTGTGCCAAGCGAGGGCCTGGCTGGAAAACACAAAGCTGGCTTTTAGAGCGGCTGGGAACCGCGGCCGCGCCGAGCCCGGCCCGGGGCCAGGCGGCTGTGGGGCGACGGTGGCAGGCACTGGTGGCAGGAGCTGGTGGCAGGAGCTGGTGGCAGGAGCTGGTGGCTAGCACGATGGGTACGGGGCTGGTGGAGGGGCTGTGCCATTGCTTGCCTTCCCCACAGTGGGGTAGGAGGGGTGGTGGAGGGTGGGTGGTGACTGTGTGTGTGCGGGAACCCTGGGACAAGGTGGCATCTGCATGTGTGCCAAGACCTTGGGGACAGAGTGATGTCCATGTGTGTGCAGGGACCCCGGGACAAGGTGACGTTCCTGTGTGTGGTGACTATGGGGACAAGGTGATGCCCGTGTGTACACAGGGTCCCTGGAACAAGGTGACATCTCTCTTTATGCAGTGACCATGGTGATGAGGTTACACCTACGTGTGTGCAGGCACTGAAGGACAAGTTGACATCTCTCTGTAGGTAGTGACCACAGGGACAGAGTGACACCCGTGTGTGTGCAGGCACCATGGGTCAGGGACATGTCCATGTGTGTACAGGGATGCCTGGGGACAGGGTGACATTGTGTGCATGGTGACAGTGACACCCATGGACGTGTGGTGACGGTGGGATGGGGCAATGTCCTCGTGTGCACAGTGGCCACAGAGGCAGGGTTTTGTCCCTGCACAAGCAGTGACAGGGGGACAGGGCGATGTCTCCAGGTATGTTGTGTCCTCAGGGGCAAGATAGGTGGTGGCTGTGCACAGTGGTGGTGACACCCACCTGTGGGATGGACCATGGGATGGCTGATGTCCCTGCACAAGCAGTGCCATGCAGATGGGGGGACATCCACGTGTGTAGCAACAGCAGGGACAGCTTGACACCCCTGTGTGTCTGCAGTGACAACAGGGAGAGGGTGACACCCATTTGTCCACGGTGTCCACAAACATAAGGTGACATCAATGCATGTAGCATCATGTGGGTGACATCCACGCACCTATAACGATCACGGGATGGAGTGACATGCTGTGACATGGGGACAGGGTGATGGCCATATGTATGCTGTGACCACAGTGACATCCACAATGCGGGATAGGTGATGCCCATGAACAAGCAGTGCCACGGGGATGGGGTGACATTGGTGACAGGGTGACATTGGTGATAGGGTGACACTGGTGACGTGGTGTCCACACAGCCGCTGGCACTGGAGCGACGGTTACGGGGCTGAAAGGCCGCCCTGTGCGCCCCAACATGGGACAAATTTTACAGTCCTGCTAAGTCAAGCCTAAAATGTCCTGAACAAACAGCAGTTCTGTCTCGGGTTTAATAGCCCTGTCCTCCAGACAGCGGCAGGAGCGCCAGTTCTGATGGAGAAACTCATGAAACCTTTGAAATAGTTTGTACGGGAGTAGTGAAGTGAGAAAAAACCCCAGAGCGCTGACTGCCAAGGAAAACACACTTACCTAGTAAAGCATGAGTAATAAGTGGCATTTTTTACAGTGTGAAGATATAACTTTTCATGAAAATACCAAATAAGGCTCCGTGCAAAAAGTGGACGGCCTTTCTAGTTGATTTTTTTTTCTTCCCTTCTCTTTCTTCCCTTTCTTTTCGTTCTCAAGGCACACGTGTGTTTTCCCCAGCGCCCGTTTTGCAGGAGCCTGTTTACAGCGCCGCCTTCCCGCCACTCCCGGGTTCCTCCGCCGTGAGATGAAATGAGGAGGGAATGGAAAAACAAGGGCTGCTGTTCTGTGAGACTTTCTATTTTTAAAAGGTTAAAAATATCTTTTTTCAGACACTCAGCCCAGGAAGCGCTGGGGTGAAGCGACGCGGCAGGACGTGAGGAGTAAACAAGCGCCGGGACGTGCCGGGAGGCGCGGGAGCTGCGGCTCCGGGGATGCTCAGGGGACGGGGACAGCACGGGACACCACGAGCCGTGGGTGTGGCCACAAGGAGATGTGGGATCACGTAAAGCTGCAGGGCTCGGTGCCAGCGGGGATGCTCAGCCCCGAGGGAGGATGCTCTGCAACAAGGTGGGATGCTCAGCCCCTCAAGGGAAGGTAGTCCACATCCAGGGGGATGCTCAGCCCCTGAGGAAGGGTGCTCAGCCCCCAGGGGGATGCTTGGCACCCATGGAGGATGCTCAGCATCAAGACAGGGTGCTTGGATCCTGAGGGGGTCACTGAGCACCCAGAGGGAATGCCCAGCTCCTGAGGGGGATGCTCAGCACCCAGGCAGAACGGTTTATCTCCCCTCACATCACAGGTCTTGGAGCCCCCATGGCTCAAGTGTGAGGGATGGAATGCTTGGCTACTGCACATGGAACCCACTGAAGGAGTGGGATATGGTACCCACCATGAAAGGAAGGATGTGGAAAAACCATCTCCAGAATCCCACAGATGCTTTTCCTCCCTCCGTTTTGCAGCTTTGTTCCCCTTTCCACCAAGGTGAAGGTCCTGGTGATGCTCTCTGGGCTGGCTCCAGCAGTGGCTGTGCCCTTGTGCTCATCCCTTGGCCACACCTGGGCACCTTTTCCTGTGGTTTTCTGTTGCAGACATCGAACATGCCACATCACAGCCCAACAGAGCAGTGATTTTAGGGGTGACCTAATTGGGGCCTTCCAGGACCTGAAGGGAGCCTACAACAAGGCTGTGGGGGGACTCTGGACAGGGGCCTGGAGTGACAGGACAAGGGGCAATGGCTTTAAACTGACAGAGAGGAGGGTTCAGACTGGATATTAGGAGGAAGTTCTTCCCTGTGAGGATGGTGAGGCCTTGGCCCAGGTTGCCCAGAGAAGGGCTGTTAAACATTGGAAGGGGCTGCCCAGGGAGGTGGAAGAGTCCTCATCCCTGGAGGTGTTCAAGGAACGACTGGATGTGGTACTCAGTGCTCTGGTCTGGTTGACAAGGTGGGGATTGGTCACAGATTGGACCTGATGATCTCAGAAGCCCTTCCCAATCTACCTGATCCCATGATT
Source organism: Neopelma chrysocephalum (assembly GCF_003984885.1). NCBI lineage: Eukaryota > Metazoa > Chordata > Aves > Passeriformes > Pipridae > Neopelma > Neopelma chrysocephalum. The sequence goes on from NW_020897715.1 coordinate 6,128,563, forward strand.
CCATGATCCACAGCACCGACACACAGCCCTGGCCCTGGACCGCTCTCCTCTCTGCCAGCGCTGGGACTCGCTGAGCAGTTTTGCTTCCTTATAAGGCCCTGCTGTTCCCTGCTCCCGTATCTTAGCTGGCATTGTCTGTTGGGAGGGCAAACAATTCCCAGCAGGCTGCCGGGACACCCTCCTGCCCAGCTCAGTTATCCTGGATTAGCAGCACTTCCCCGCATCCCTCCTGTTTTCCTTTTATCCACCCCCGAGCGGGAAGAGCTGGAGGGCATTTTCCGAGCAGGCTGCCGTGCGGGAAGGAGGGTTGTAAATCAGCTCTACTATCTCCTGAACACGAGATGGGGATTTTTCATTCCTCGGAGCAGCATTTCCAGCCCCTTCCCAGGGGCTGCTGCTTCTCAAGTACCTTGTCTGACTGAAGCCTGGTGCATCAAGTCTTAGCCCAGAGGAAGGTGCAACTTCTTAGCCCACCTGGAAAACAAGGATGAAATTTCCTCTGCCTGAAAAAAAGGCTTTCAGGGAGTGAAGAAACACTATAAAACACACTTTATTTAATACATGAACAAATACCCTCTCCCACTGCCTCTTCTGAGGCTCTTCCAAGGGTGTAAATGTGGTGGGAAGGGAGATCCAGGGGGAAGAGGAGAGGAGATCGCCCTTGGACTTGGATCTCCAGCTATAAATCACACATACACAGATATAAAGACCTCTGCATCTCCAGGAGGAAGTTTTGGACCCTGAGCCCCTCCAATACCACATCCTGAGGTAGGAGATGTGCTCCCTGCTCCAAGAGACAGAGCCTGGCTCCTGGACATTTCACCCCCTGCCAGTCCCCAGGTGACAAATGGATGACATCCACCCACAAAGGAGCCTTCTCCCTCTAACCAGCTCCAACTTCTTGCTCCCAGGCAGTGTCTGGGGACACTTTCAGCCTCAGGCTGAGGGGGCATCCAGGGACCTGAGGCCCCCCTAGGGCTGGCAGACCACGGAGTGCAGGAGTGGGGAGTATTAGATCATAATTTTTGGAAGTCTGAAGTTTGCCCAGGTCCTGCTCCTTCAGACATTAAGTCATTTTCCTGAGGAAGTGGCATGTGACGTTGATCTGGTTATAGAGGGAATATAGGGGTGGAGCAGGGAGCTCCAGGGAGACCACGGCAGAGTTGAGGACCAAGAGCACCGGGACACCATGTCCTGTCAACATCTGCCACAGGAATAGGACTCTAGGGGTCCAAATTCAATACAAATCCTGCTATTTTGAGGTTTCAGATGCCCTACAATGCTCAGTTCAAAGCTTCCAGTTTTGATGGAAGAACTCTTTACACACTTCACCAGGGAAACATCTTTGACTTCCATGCAGTCAAATACCATGCTGACCCTTGGAATCCACGATGTGACAAATCATTTAATGAATACAAACAATAGAAAAAAATACCTGTGTTTAATGGGATTTTTTACTTATTGTTACCTTTGAAAATACACCCTCTACTCTATCAAGATAAACAAAAACACTACAGCAGGGTGGGTTTCTCTTCTAATAGTTAACTTTTTGTTTTTTTCTTTCCCTGGGACACAGCAGGGGCACAAACCCAGCAATGCCACTGGTTTGCAGTGGATCCTCTCACACATTTTAGGGGTACAAACTGCCTCAGGCGACATCACTTCAATCCAGCCAACTGGCATGTGCTCGGATTTCCCGAGTCCCCAGCCTGATCTCCAGGTCAGAATGACTGTAAACACATTCAGTTGGCCCTTTTACTAGTCACAGGTCAGGACATTTTCAGCTGGGTGGCATTTGTTCCATGGTCACAATCTCCAGATTATATCTCTCCGCCAACCACAAACCCTTTATAAACCAGTGTGTACATCCATATCCATACATATGTCAGGCTCACACCACTCAACCAACCACTGGTTGGACATTGGTTTGGGAGCACTCACTGGCCCAGGTTTCAGAAATGCTCAGCATCAATCCCTCGGGAAAATCTGGCTTTTTACATCTGTCTATCAACTGAAGCACCAGAAAAGCAGGAGGCACCTAAAACAACAGCTCCTTTCTGATTTACAGGCCCGTGGTGATTTACTCCTCTCCATTAACCAGGTTCCTCAGGACCATGTGCTGTGATACACTTCCTTCAGCAGGCAGATGATGAGGTGTCCCAGAAAACTCTTCTCTTGTCTGGGTTATGCCTGTAAAAACCACTTCAGGCAACCCAAAACCTACCAACCCCAAAATGCAGCAGGTGCCTGCCTGGTGTTACCAGCAGTGCCCTCTAATCACTCTCCCCTCTCACTCATCAGCCTTCAAGGTTAAAGATCCAGTTGCTTTCCCAACAATAGCAAAGCCTTCCTCCAATTCCTCTGGAGCCAAATGGGTGGGAAGTCTCAAAGCTGTTTTTGTCAAGCCAGAGCACCAACAGTGTCCTGGTCTATAATTAGGCATCTGAGCAACTTACAGGGGATACATTCAAGGAAGAAAAGAGTAAGAGGGTTTTATATGCACTTTTTTGTCCAAAAAAAAGGTTATGAAAGGCAGGGCAAAAACTATTTACCAGTCTTAGGGGAGAAATTAAATTCATTTCATTCAGTTAAAGCTGAAGCAGATGTTCAATATTTGTGGCTGTGTCTGAAGACCTGCTACGTTACGGCTTCTACCCATCGTGAACATTCAGAACAATCTGGAGAGCTGAGGGTGTAAAAAGAGAGGAGAAAAATGCCACAGCTCATCTCCTAACTTAGCAACAAACAGGTGAAAGGCCAGATAAAAAAATATAATTTCATGTGAACAGATTAACAGTCTTCCAAGAGTTCCTCTAGATGTTGCTTCTGGCTGGCAGTTCCCACACTGCTTAGTGAAGATGATTGAAGTTATTGCAGTAACAAATAGAAAAACTTTTCTCTAATACAAAATCTAGTCCAGAGGGCTTCCTTACACAGTAAGCAGGATCCCTTATGTAACCCAGGGTTGCACATTGTCCTCCTCCCCCAGCAGCAGCAGCTGCTTGCAGAGAGATGCACAAAAACAGGGAGCTATACTCCCAAGCTGCCAAGAGGACCGGGAGAAAGATCCAGTTCATTTCTTCTGGAAAAAGCCCATGATGGAGACCTGTTTGTTGGCTCTGTTGGCAGGAGCTGCTCCTTTCTTCAGGGTCTTCCTTTCTTCCTTTGGTTCTTTCTTCGTGGGCAGCACAGGCTGTTTGTGTGCAGCTGGCGGCTTGGGCTTGGGGAACTCCTCCTCGCTGTCTGTGCAGGATTCACTCTCATATACCTTCTCAGTCACTGGTGGGAGGAAGAGAAGAGCAGATGATGATGATGATGGTTAAGGCTGCATACCAAAGAGCAGAGACTCCCCACCACAGCCTTCCCATGGCATTTCTGGAAAGGAACATTTTGGGTTCAAGGAGCACGTGTCAGACACATGAATTAAGTACATTGCTCAAGGTTAAGCAGTAGGAAATGGTCTCAGGTTATGCCAGAGGAGGTTTAGGTTGAATATTAGGGACATGGAAAAGGTTTTCCAGCCCTGGCACAGGCTGCTCAGGACAGTGGCAGAGTCCCCATCCCTGGAGGGATTTAACAGCCATGTGAATGTGGCGCTTGGGGACATGGGTTAGCGGTGGCCTTGGTTGTGTTGGGGAAATGGACTCAATGATCTTAGAGGGCTTTTCCAACCCTCAGTGATCCTGTGATTTGAATTCATCTTGCAGAGGCTGACAAACAGCCATCAGAAAGTGATGAATCTGAATGAATCAGTTTAGCAGTAGATAATGGAACATCTATTTTATGGTTAAAAACCACCATTCTGACTTGGTCTGATTTTCCACAGGGGCCAAAACAATGAGATTGTCCAGAAATCCAGACAAGACAACCTAGAGACAGCCCCAGCTTCCCCTCACCAGCACATCAGACAGTCAGGGAAGACCAAGCAGTTTTCACCCAACTCATGAGAGACAGAGCAAAAAACCTTTGGGGCAGCTTCTTTCCACAGAGGTGGCCAAATGTGGCACATATAAAGAAATCCTTTTGGAAGAAATAAAACCAAAGCCGTGGCTGAAATCAGGGATATGCCTGAAGGGGATTGCCAGCTCACTGCTGTCAGCATTCGGTGATGGAAAGCCCAGGGATATAAAACCAGGCTCACGGAAATTAAACTGGAGGGAGCTCCCCTGATGAAAGCCACCGTCAGATACTGGTAAGTGTTGTTATATCAGCTTTCCCAGCAGTGTTCTGGGATTCTTCTACTAAAGCTATTTTTCTTTAGCAACTGTATTCTTTTAAATAAATGTTTTAACTTCCCTTCTTCTGGGAAATGGGCTTTCACTTGTATTAATGCATCAAATTTAAGAATGTTTTCTACGTAACCAGAGAGCGGGAAGAGGAATGCTATGAAATCCTGCTCGGCAGCACTGGGAGAACCTCAAACACGGACTGGAAACCAAACAACCTCCCTTCAGAGGTAACAGGCTTTTCAGGGAGCAGCTTTCACAAACCACTGGCCACTGGGTGAGCTTTAAAAACTTATTGTGTTGTCCACCACTGTGAGGAATCACTGGGAAACTCCCAAAGTGTGCATTTAATCCCCTCCAACTGCAAGATAACAATTTAGATCAACTTTCTTTGACTGCAATCTCAGCTGGACTTAAAAGGTCTGTATTTGCAGCACACAGATATAGTAACTGATCCCCCACTCCCAGCCAGACTCCCCAAAAATCACAGTAACTCAAACAATATGAGCTCTAAAATGCTGTCAAACAAGTATCTCTCCAATGCATACGTCTATATTCCAATACTCAAGCCCACACATGTCCTTTCAAGCTCCAGAAAGTGCAAGGTAGAAGTGCTCTAGTTTAAACCTTGGTAATTCCCCTTTATTATAGACTAAGAGCAGGAACTCAATCCATGAAATCCCTGTTGATACATGGGAACACGTCTTGTGCTTGACTCCACACATACTTTAATTGCACAATTTCCCTCAGGGCTAATCCCTAAATTAGTTTTGCTTTTTGACACCAATTCCTTACTATTGCAGCTATTGTGAAAACCATCACTCAAAATTGTGGGGAAATATAAAGTACAGCCTCATTCTAATGTTAGGATTTAAAGTCTCTTAAAACCTAGTCCTGGTTTAAAATAAAAAAAAGTCCCTATATTTCAAAGAATAACAACAATTTACATTACTCCGGGAAATTTGCGAGTTATTTAGCCTTTGAATTATTAGGCTTGTGCGTGGAAAGTGTGGGGGAGGGAAGGGAGGGGAGAAACTGGGCAATAACCAGAGAGCAAGTTCTGCACTACAGGCTTGGAGGGTTTTTAGTAGGGAAAGCAGCATCTCCTCCCTAGTTCCTCAGTATCCCAGCTCCAACCCCCTGTCCATCCCAGAGGATCTGTCTCCCAGGGGCACAACAGGGGCTTGCATTTCCCTTTTCATAAAATGGTAGTGGATGTCAACTATAAAACCTAAACTCTAGATTTCCCAAGGGACTGTGAAACCCCGTGGGGGTGAAGAGCAAAGAAAGAAAGGCAATATTCCAGGAGTGCTCCACTGGGAAAGGCTGAACAGACGGAGAAGAGCACTATTTGCTGGAAGCTGAACCCGGAACAGTCATTCCTCTGCTCTGGACGCAGAGCTTGTTCAACTCAGCTCCCCAGCTAATGCTATTTTGTTCCATTTTCCTTCCAAGTGTTTTAATGGTTCTATCTGGGATGGGAAACCAAAACACTCCCTCATGTCAGGAGCCAAAACTGTCAGTAATTTTGTGCAAGTCCAATTCTTGGACAGAAATCCAGACCTTGGGATTTCAGTCCCTAGTGCAGCCAGTTGCTGAGTGCTAGAGCTTTACATTTCTTTAAAGGAGACACACACCAAGTTAATAGGAAACATAAGATCCAGCTCTGCAGACAGGTGCAAACAGACACAGGCTGACTCAGGGCCAGGCAGCTCCGGAGCTGGGCCAGGAATGCCCGTGTCTGTCCATGCTCAGGCACCACAACAGACCTGGACAACAGCACCACATCATGTCCCAGAACTGGCTGAGCTCCCTTGACATCCCCTCTGATCATCAAGGCTGGAGAATGTTAAGAATCCCACACAACTGAGTTGACAACAGCATTATGAAACATACATTCCACACTCTTAAATGTATAAAACCTTTAAAAAAAACAAACAGCAAGACCCAAACTAACATTATTCTGAACTTTTGCAGCTCTACTTCAATGTCAGAACACAGAGGAAAAAAGTACAGCAACTTGCTCCAGGTCACAGGAGGAAGCAGTGTCCAGTCAGGCTGGAATTCAAAGCCTATGGCTCCCTGGACTTCTGTAGGAACTCTCTTCCCTCTCTTCCCTCCACCTTCATCAGAAACATAAACCCTCTGAAGTATTTAACCCCCAACTTATTCCTTGTTTATCTGGGATACTGAAAATTTCTTTAATATATAATCAAGTTCTGTTGCACAGCTCTGGATTTATCCCCAAAGGAAAAAAAAAACCAACAAACCCAAACTTATCTCAGCCAGAATTTATCCCAAACCCTAAACCTCTTTCTGTACCACCTTGAAAAGCTTGCAGCTTTGGAGAGCAGAGTACATGAAGGTGGTGCTCATGCTGGCAAGAGGAAAGGGAAAAGAACTGAAAGAAAATCTGTGGATAACCAAAAAGGGGTAAGGATTCAGTTCCAGTTCCCTGACTCCCTACCCAGGCCTTCACCAGAAGGGCAGTTCCCTCAGCCTGGGAGCACAAGTTCCATGTGGAATAACAAAGTGATTTCATGAACCTGTAAAAGTCATCAATAAAGTGAGCTCCACTGAGGGATAGGGCACAGCCAGTCTTACCCATGCAGCCTTCTTCTTCGTCAATAAACATCTTGGATTTCAGCACACGCTTCCGCTTCCTCTTCCTCCCTCCAGCTGACACCTGAAGGGCATGGCAGTATTGTGAGAAACCAAGAGTTAAGGCCCCATCATGTACATAGGTCATAAAAGTGTCAGCTCCAGGTGGGAAATTAGTCTCTCTAATGAAGATGAGCGTGATTTGATAACTAATTTTGCCCTTTCCCAGGATATCTTAGTCAAAATACAACCTCAATGAGGCAGCAAGCTCTCCTGGTGCCAGCACAGGGAGAACGTTCCTCCTCCAAGACACGAGACGTTTGGAAATGTGTTTGGTTATGTGAGAAGGGATGTCCCAACACACCTCCAAAGAATGAGGAAAGGACAAGGTGTCCAGGGCAAACTGTTGAGATTTCATAGAATCCTGGAATGATTTGGGTTGGAAGGGACCTTAAGCATCATCCAGTTCCAACCCCTGCCATGGACAGGGACACCTTCTACTAGCCCGGGTTGCTCCAAGCCCCATCCAACCTGGTCTTGGACACTTCCAGGGATGGGGCAGCCACAGCTTCTCTGGGCAACCTGTGCCAGGGCCTCTACACCCTCACAGGGAAGAATTTTTCCATCTATCTAACTTAAATTTCCCCTCTTTCAGTAAAGCTACACCTATTCTATCAACTCAGAGTTTAAATTCTTGCCAATCTCCCTCATGTAGCAGCTCCCTTGCAATAAAAGGTTGAATATCAAGACTGTCTGGTTTAATTTCTGTAAGTTAATCACTCTAATTTCCTCTTACCTCCATGGTTGCAGGCTCCAGTTCAGTTTTCAGAGCAGGTACAGGTGGTGGAGATGGAGCTTTCTCTTCCTCAGGTGTGGGAGGTGGTGGGACATCTGTTAAGAAGAACACCTTGATAGCACACAGGTCTAATGGCCCCCTTTGGCTCCTCTTTTGTCTCAAACAATTCCATTTAACTCTTTCAACCTGTGTTTAGACCGAGGTTTATAATTTCTCACTCGGATTTGCTGAATTCAAATCAGGACACATCACTGGAAGCAGTCAGAGAAGGCTAACTCTGTGCTAAGGTGCGACATGCTGCAGTTCCCAAAGAAAGGAGGGTGGGATAGGATGGGAGATGTGCATTTGGGATTTTTGCCAAGTCAAAACAATCAGTTCCACCAAATGAAGCTTTAAAAACAGGCACAGAAACTGGCTTGTTTAAGCCATACATTTCACTTGCACATTAAAAGAGTGACTGTAACTGTTTAGAAGTCAAGAGAGGCAGGGTGTGGTAAAACAGTTGTTGCTTCACTGGTGGTGCTACACATCCCAAATGATCCAAGAATTAAGTGCAACATACTACTACCCATCCTAAAAGATTGTTAAAGGGACATCTCAACCTTTTATTTGAAAAAAAAAGACCCAAAATCACAAAACCCCAAACATTACAAAAAACGAAGCCCATTCTCTCGTTGTGCCATCTCCTTGCTCTCCTCTGGGTACAAGGACAGGGACACTGGAATCCACTCAATGCCAAGACTAATTGAACCACTCAAGGACACCTTCAAAAGTTTGTATGAAGCAAAAGGCAAATGAGCAAGGCAGGGTAACCCTTCCGTGGGGCTTGAAGAGCTCCAAGAGATCCAAGTGAGAAACAGTGTCACGTAAGCTCCCAATGTGTGGCAGAGCTGGGAATGTGGGGGAAGAAACTCCTCATCTGACCTATTGCTTCATCCCAACAAGGATGTGGCTGGCTGGGAGGACAGAGCCTGCTTGGCTCCTGCTCCCAGCCCCGCTGGCTGTGGCACCGCCTCCATCCCGCTGGCCTGACACGGATTCGGGATCTGTAGCTGTCCCAGAAGATTAGGTCAGTGTGAAGAGTTATGGCCCTGCCAGGCACGCGGCCAACTGACCTTCAAGGGTTAAGAAGGGCTCAAGTGAAACAGTGGTTGGCTGCCAAGGCTGAATAACAAATTACATTCTTCAAACAAGGACTCAGCCTCCCAACTACTTCAGTAAGCGAGGCACGGAAACGCAAACGGAGTGGGATAACATGACTCGGGGTTTCACCTTACTCCAGAGGGCTGGGGTTGGCAAAGATAAAGCCAAACAACAGCTCCGCTCTGAGGTGTAAGCGCTGGGGCGGCCAAGGAGCTGCGGGGAGCTCAAAATTCTCAATATTTTATTTATCACAGTCTCACGGCAACTGCTGAGCACCAAACCTGCTTCATGCACTGCCCAGCCTGGCCATGCCCATTTGAAATGCATTTTTAAGGGAGGACAGGCTAAGAAAGGCTGAAAACCAGCCTCCAGCAGAGGTTGCTAAAGGTATTTTCAGTGTGCCCACTCCACTATGGGGAGAAATTTCCACCTGGGGGAAATTTGGGCTTCTTTGGGTTTTTTTCCAGCCTCCTTGAAAAAAGTTCCCCCAGCTTTTGGCCAGCAGAAGGTACCTTCTCCTCACGTCAGTGTTTAGGACTATTATCAAGCTCTTTATTACTTTATTATTCTCCTCTAGCCAACACAGCCTTCTGACATGTGATAACTCCTGAGTCAACCTCTTGCTGCTGCCCACAGTTTACTCAACAGGAACAGCTGCATGAAATGGATACAAGTTGGGCAACTGGATGTACCAAAGATGTAAATCCTGGCTTTGTTTGGTTTGCTCTGACCCTGCCTGGAAAAACTGTGAGAAGCTTTAGTGCTTCTGCTGTGGCTCTGAAACCCACAGAGTTTGCAGGTTACAGTGCCACTGAAATCACCCTCCAAAGTGGCTGTAAAACACTTGTCAACACTGCGAAAGCTGCCTGTGTTCATACAGCTGAAGCTGCCAAAACCTCCTGTTCTCTGTGGGCACATTTGTGGAGTTTATTCTGGCACTGGAAGCAAAACAACCTACACTGACTAAGGAACCCTCGTACCAATATAACTTTTTAATGAAAAATCATTTAAATGGAGAGGATTGTGCCTTATGCCCTCTCTGTACTTGCTACAATGTGCTGACGCTGGTGTAAGAAGAGCTTATTTTGGGCTCCTTTCATTACACCAAGAGCAGATTAATACAGAACAACGCAAAAGACTTGCCCTGACATAAAAGTGCCCATACAGTGCTTTGCATCAGCCGTGTGGGCTGAGCCTCAAACCCACAAAACCTTCCTAAGTCTGCCTGAAAACAGGGGCCGTGGTTTTCACAGATCAATCATAGAATCACAGACTGGTTTGGGTTGGAAGGGACCATAAAGCTCATCTCATTCCACTCCCTGCCATGGGTAGGGACACCTTCCACTAGGCCACGTTGCTCCAAGCTCCATCCAATCTGGCCTTGGACTTTTCAGGGATGGGGCAGCCATAGCTTCTCTGGGCAACCTGTGCCAGGGCCTCACCACCCTTACAGGGAAGAATTTCTTCCCAATATTCCATCTAACCCTGCCCTCTGGCAGTTTGAAGCCATGCCCCTTGTCCTGTCAGTCCAGGTCCCTTTAAAGTCTCTCTCCATCTTTCTTGAAGGCCCCTTTCAGGTCGTGGAAGGCTGCAATTATGTGTATGTACATTATTATTTTTTAAATTATTTGTTTCATCCAACTCACATTCTTCTACTTGAATACTGAATGTAATATTACCAGTTTGGATTCATTATGAATATTCCAAAGAATTCCAATCTACCTTCTTTCATCCAGTTGGACTTAGAAGGGCAAGCAGCAAGACCAAAGGGCTGAGCTCTCCCAGTTCTCACTTTCCCTTTTGAAAGGGGCAATCTGAGGGATATCCAAATTTGTATACATGTGTTGTAATTTGCATACATTTACAATTCTAATGCACAACACAAAGAAATAAATAGGAGGAGCAACAGCAGTGATAAAAAAACCTCTCCAGTGCCTGACCAGCCTCTGGGAGAAGAACCTTTTCCTGATATCCAACCTAAACCTTCCCTGACACAGCTCCAGCCATTCCCTCGGGTCCTGTCACTGGTCACAGAGAGAATAAACAAAAACCATGGAATAAATGAGACCACACATACAAAAGCATTAACTGTTCAGCACATGTTATGGTCCCACAGGTATTCTACAGGAGACCAGAGAGCTCTAATATTCCAAAATCCTGCCTGCTCCCACTCACTTTCTTTCACTGAGAGATTCCAGCCCAGCACAGACAGGCTGATTTCAATGTTCCCTCTTCAGAGCTACACAACGCAGTAGGTGAGTGATGAGGAAATGGAATGGTAAACCTTTAAAGAAATAAATACCAGAGTGAGGACATGTATGCATTTTTTTATAGCCAAACAAGAAGCTCCACACAGGAATTTGATGACAGTAAGGCTGATCATGAAGAACAACTACCTGAGAGATTTATCATCCTGTGGAATAGTCTAAGGAGAGCTGATGACAAAGTTCACTTGAAATTATGCTGGGTAGAGGAGAAACTACGAAAACAGGCCTAAAGGTGGCATGGAGACTGCAGAGATACCAAACAGAAGCCTCCTCTCTCACTTGTATTGCAGATTCTCCTGATTTCCCAGTTGTTTCCAATGTGACAGCCACACTAAATGAGGAAACAGCTCCAGCTCTCCTGCTGGACTCCCCCTCCTCACCAATACAACCCATTTGCTGTTTCACTTTCTTTTACTGGAGCTCTACACCAAACTGGTGGTTTCAATTATTCGCCCGTAATGATCCCCAAATTCTTTCCCTGATCAGCTTGTTGGATGCCAGTTCCATCTCGCACATACTCCAGAGCTCAATCCCCACTTATTTTCCAGTTATCTGTATTGAACGGCATTTGACACCTCAATTATCCACATTCTTTGGAATCCAGCCCTGCTGTTCCTTACTGTAAGCCCGAATCTTGAGATGTTCTGGGCACCCAACTCCTGTCAAAGCCAACAGCCACTGAGGAGACGCCAAGTCGCATCAGATACAGCTCAACTGCTTTGCCTCCAGTTTCCCTATTATCTGGTTTTTGGTTTTTTTTTTTTTGGAAGTCTTGCTTCCACTGCTGTCTTCCAAACCATTTCTATAAACAGACAGAATAAAGATACTAAAAGTGACCCTGGGAGGAGGGGAAGATTACTTTGTGAGTGTTTATTCACCAAATAAACTGGTTATGACCAGTCCTGTGATTTTGGAAGGTGTCATATCTTTCACAAGAGATTTGGGAATCTCTTTCTCACACGTCCATGTGACTGATAGCACACTTGGGGAGGAGACAGTCAGATCTGAGCTAAGCTAAAACAAAGACTGAGGCATCTCAACTCTATGGCCAAGTGCTTGCGCAGCACAAAGATAAACAGAGAGTTCAGCCTAAAGCCATTTCCATGGTCTTTAGTCCTCTAAACTATTCCCTCAATCATTGACCAGCAGTCTTGGATAGTCATGTTGTGGAAATCAGGCCCCTGACCTACATGACTGGTTTGTTTACAGATCTTTTTACCTTCCTCATCACTGCTGTCAGACTGAAGTTGTTTGATTCGCTTCCTCTTTCTCTTTGCGTTCTCGGGGTCTCTTTCCTCCTCGTTATCTGACCTGTCCGCACGCTTCGTTTTACTGCCACAAAAAAGGGAAAAAAAGGGAAGGAACACCTGTTATCTCTTATGTGTGCATAAAAGCATCGTGCGTGTTTGGATAAGCACATTCCTTATAGAAGGAACTCAAATACCTCTGTACCTCCTAAAAACATGAGGTGAACTATACACTCCCCTACACAATCAGGAATAGGTGCACCAGCATTTCCAAGCCTCTCATCCTAACCCATATCCAGCTCTCCAAAACAAGGAAGGTTTATTTAGCCCCTCTGCAGTTCAGCCCAGTACCTCATCTCGCTTGGCCACGGCAACAGCCTATTTCTGATCTTGTCTCTTTAGCTCAGGCTCCCGATGTCCCCAAAAGCATCACTCAGAAGCTCTTTTGACAGACTGCTTGCCACTGACTGACTATGAGGTAGTGTCTCAGAATCCTGGAGCCATTTTTAAAGACTACTGGAAAAATAAAATAGCTTCTTTCTTTTTAATGTTGGCGAGACACGTCAGACCAACAAGCCTGGAGGCTACAGGCCCACGTATCCTCAAAGAGCTGGGACGGCCCCAGTGGCCTTCCCAAATCCACGCTGCCAACACCTCCAGGCCCTTGGCTTTTTGCACAAGACTATCAATAAGACAAGCAGTTAGTGCTCAGTGTGATGGTGGGCTGGGTGGTGTGCTTACCTATTTAGTAAGAAATGGATTGAGACCACCAATTAATTACTCATAGGCCACCAGAGAGCCATCAGACTTAGTGATTCCTTGTCTCTGTCAGTTTGGGTTGGATTACACACAAAAGGCTGAACTTAAAATTTACCTGGAGCCTCAGCCCAAAGTAAACCAGGGGCACTGAAAGCAGCAGTGCATTAGCTATGGGAACCAACAAGCAGAACTTTGTGTGCTAGAAGCTGTGTACATATAAGCTTGGGAATATACCACCTTCCCTGCAGGACAGGTGCTCCTGCCAGTCCTCAGGTCTATCCTACGTCTGCTCACAGTGTGAGGTTGTCTCATGGAAAGCCACCCCCTTCCACTGAAGACAACCTGGACCGTGTCTCTTCGCATATGTAATGGCTCTGAGGCACCTACAGCACCAAAGGAAAAGAAACACCAGGAAGGAGTTCTCGGAGAGATAATTTTAGCCAGGTTTAATGCAATTTAGTAGCTGGAAATAGGAGGACAGCCAACATCGTACGACCAGACAGCTCCACGCAGACCATCAACAAGCAGGTTCACAAGTGACAGGGACCCTCAAAGGCACAACCTACCTTTTTCTGTCCTTTTGTTGAATTCTAGCAGACTCTGTTCTCTTCCCAGGTTTCTCTGCTACAAGATTAGGGGATGACTCTGGTTCTGCTACAGCAACTGAAGGCTTGACTACTTCTTTCTCCTCCTTTGGCTGCTCAGGCACAGGGGTGACTTTGAGTTTATCTGTGAGTAAACCATTCAAAAAGAACAAACACTGAGCATTCAGCATGAATGAAACTTAGAGAGAAGCTGGCTGGCTCTGTGCACTAAGAATACAGAAAACACTCCAGATGATGTATTTAGGGATCTAGATTGCATTGGGGATTTAGCAATCCCTAATTTAGATTAGGGATCTAGATTGGCCAAGCTGTGTCATACATGGAAAAAAAAGGGCATGATTAAATTTCCACCTGATTTCCCACAGTTCTGCTGTTCCTGATGCTAAGCCACTGGTACTGCAGCAGGGAAAACTCTGTGGAAGAGGGTTGGGAAGCAGTGACAGAAGCCCTTATAGTCCCCAGGTGCCAAGGCACTGCAGAAGGATTGGGAGCTCCTCTTCTAGACATCCCTTTGACACAATACTACATCTATTTTTAGACTCAGTTTATCCCTTCTACATTCGACTTATAGTTAAGCACAAACATGGCCAGAAACAGGAGAATTAGGACTGATGAAGAGAACAAGAGGTGTGTGCAGTCTCCTTGCATAACATTACAACGCATGATTAGTATTTTCAGTAGTACAGCAGCTTGTTGTCCCATCCCAATACCAACATGGTCAACAATCTCAGAATGGTTTGGGTTGGAAGGGACCTTAAAGATCCTCTTGGCAGAGAGGTTGGAATCAGCCTCTTTCGCCCACACAGCACCACATACAAGGACAATTCTGCTTCAAAAGGCTTCACTTAGTACCAGAGAAGAGACAGCAGGTGGGAGCAGACAACAAAATAATATATTTATCAATATAACCACCTAAATACAGTCTGTGAGCTTCATCCAGCAGCTTTCCACACCCCCACAAGAGAGGAGTAGGTGACATAGGAACCTGTGTTATCCCAAGCATGAGATGCCCAAGAAAAGAGAAAATATTGAGCAGTGAGATCAACTGGATCATCAGTAGGGTCAGAAGCCGCTGGGAGGGCCATGACTCCATGCCAAAGCCTTTCTGGCAGTGCGTGGAAAACACTTGCTGCTTCCTGGAGCAAGGGCAAACATCTCCTACACCAGCACTTGAATGACAGCTCTTGTCTATGATCAACAGCAGAAAGCCCAAGGACCCTATCACCGGTAACTCAGGACTTTCTGGCAATGGTGGAATCTTTGAAGCCAGGAGAGATGTACATGAAGGAAATAAATCTTCCTCCTGGAATCCCCCTCCCTCTTCTACGCACATAATCATTTCCAGTTCTGCTTGGTTTTCTCCTTCCCTGTTCCCACCTCAATCTTTCCTTGATGTGCTCCAGGACAGGACTCAGCAGAGGGGAAACCCTTTGGAAATTGTGGAAATGCATGCAACAAGAATTCCCCATCCTCAGTGGGTTACTTTTACCATGCCATTCCAACTGATTGGGTTTTCAACACATGAACTTTGGTCTAGGGCTCTTCTCAGACCTTCAGAATTTACTCTGGTTAATTGTGGTGACTCTCCTTAGGCTGAGTGTCCCCAACTCCCTCAGGCTCACCAAAACAGGGACTCAAAGATTCCCAACAGGGCTGTGCCTTGCGTGCTCAGTGCTGGAACTGTCACCTGCAAACTCTGTCAGATGCCTTTTAGAAAGTGAACTTTGTTGTTTACTCTCTTCCAAAATTCTTCTTTGAAGCCTCCTGTGCTCACTGTTGCAAGGGAACCTTTGAAGAAGGTCCTACAGTCCTTTTCCAACATCTATTTAAAAGCTTCAGCATATTTTCTTTAGAACTGGATAATTCCGAAGGGACCTCCAGAGGCCACCTAGTCCAAAGTTCAGCTCAAAGGGGAAGGCCACCCTTCATTTTTACTCTCCAGTTGTTAGTCCTTTAGTTTTTTGGAAAAAAAATTAAAAAACTAACTATGGACTCCTCGGCACTGTGTGATGAAAAGCAAGCACTATTAACATGCCCTGCAAAACAGGTTTTGGCAAATATCTCCCCAATACCTGATCTTCCAGCCAGGAGTACTCACTTTAAATCAGATTTCTTCTGCACTAAAAAATCCTTCCTGGGTTAGTCTGCACAAATATGTCATTTTAATTGATCTCCCTCCAGCAAGCTTTTTTTCTGAAAAACTCTACTGAAAAGTCTTAATTTTTGCCTTAAGAGTTGCGTGCCAAAACATTAACCCCTCTAAGGCCAAAAGAGCAAAACAGTATGGAAGAGTATTGGGATAGAGTGAATATAAAGAAAATCCAATGAGTCTGGCAGTGTGGGGATCGGAAAGAAGAGTTCTGCTCTTTTCTATATGCCTCCCATTACAGCTCTATAACAAAACAGTTGATTCCACTGAATATTTTTTAATTGCTACCCAGATTAAATAATATATATATATATAAAAAAAAAAGAGATAAAGAGATTTCCCAGAACCCTCAGGTCTGGGTTTGTTTGTTTTCTTTTTAACTACACCAGGCTGTTCCCTGACCACCTCTGAAAACAGAAAAGCACTTACTCATAGCAGCTTTCCCAAAGAAGTTGTTGATGATGTTGTTTTTTGTTGGTGGTTTGCTGCTAGCTGTGGAGACCTAGGAGCAAACAGAGGAGTAACCACAGGAATTGTTCACAGCCCTCAAATGCACAGAACTGTTTCTGGACAAGCAAAATAAATAGGTATGATTTGTTCACCACCACCTTTAGCATTTAGGAGAATTTGAAGATACTTACTAGATACTACAGGCATCAAAGGGGTGAGAGTAAGTTACTAAGGACTCCTTAGCCAGGCCTTCAAATCTAACTTAGGGCACATTCCCATTTGATGGTGTTGCTGAAATAAGTGCTTGGGACTTGGGTCAGTTCCCAGGAAAGAACGGTTCTTTTTGCAAACTATCAGTGCCTCAATTCACAGCAACAGAGGAAAGAACATGGATTGACCACACCAGGAAGGTTTTATTCAGCTCCTCTGGCACGTAGGCTGTTTGCAGAGGAATATCACTGCTCTCTTCCATCAGTACAGCCACCATCCAAGTAAAAAATCACACACAAACCCAGGAAGCGTGGCCTCCTAACCCCATTAATTCCCATGCAAATAAAAGGCAACCAAACACTAAAGTTCCCAAAACACGTACATTTCACCAGTTCTAAATTCACTATAAAAATCAGAAAAAGGAACCAAAATGTACTCAGCTGTTATAAAAAAGCCAAACCATACACAGGGAACGTTACCATTTTAACACTCATTTTTCTGGCCAAATAATTTTAATTAGTAGAATTGTTTTTAAAGCTAAAATGTAATCCTATCCTGGAAAAACAGCAGTGGAGAAGATAAACAGTTTAGTCTTGCTCAGGTCAAGTTCTGAGACTTCCCTCGCAGCCTAAGTTTAAACACCTTGATACTTTTAAGACCTGAGCTTCTCACATTTCACTTATTGCTCAAAACAAATCCTTTTAAGCACAATGGGGAGAGCAAGATCCTCAACTGGTGTATATATTGGAATAGCTGGAGACAACGGAATAATTGTCTCCATAAGGCAGCTATGCTGGTTTATACTCACCGGAGACTCGGCTCAAGGGGGAATGTCAAAATTATTGCAAATACACTTTTGTGCAGAGATCAAGAGCGTGGCACGAGGTATTTTTGCCCAAGATGACTGCACATAGTTAAACACTTTCAGAGGGTCACTGAGCATTCCCAGTGGGATGTGAGTTTAGCAGGAGGAGCAGCACTAGGTGGTTGAGGTTACTGAGGTGGTGTAAAAGCGGTTCATTAAAGCCATTAACCCAGGGGGGTCTGAGGTAACTTACACCTGGGGCCTCTGCTTTGGTCTCCTTATTTGTGTCCTGGGGTTTGGAAGCTGCTTTGGCTGCAAACATTCCCATGATCCCTTTGTGCTGCTGCGAGGGGTGTTTGGCAGCCAGCGGCCCGTGGCCATTGACTGCAGGAGCGCTGGGAGCACCCGTGTCATTTTCCCTCTGGGAACTGCCCTGCAGGGACGTCTGTGCTCTGGGAATGTCAGGCGGCATCCTGGGGACTGCGGCGTCACAGTGGATGGCACTGAACCTGGGTGATGGAGGGAAAAATTCAATTAGCCTTTTCAACTCCTGAGTTTTCAGCTCGTTTTTTCCCTGTTTCTCCGGTCCTGCATTTTCCTGTTATGGAAAAAAGAGCAGTTTAATCTGTGTATGGGACAAGAAAGAAAGGCGTGCACAGAACAAGAGACCTCTGATGAAAAGATCAGCTGGACCTATCAGCAAGAGGCAGAGCATTCCCATGCTAAACAAGTTGTTCAGCTTTCCTGGGGAGAAAAGAGCCTTCTCCATACCCAGGGTGGAGAGAGAGCAGGCTGCATTTTATTCCTAAATGGGTTAGAGTTTGTGGCATAAGTTGTATGGCTGTGTGAGGATCTGAAACATTTACAGCCTTCAGATGCTCTGACAGAGGCCACAACGGTTGCAAATTCCCAGGTAAGTAAAACACAACTTTAACTGAATGAAGCACAGAAGATATTCCGACTTAACTATATAAAGTCATTTCCATGTAATCCCTGGTAGACAGAGGTTCAACTCAGCTTATAATACTTGATTGTTTGGGGATATGGAGATATACGAACCAAATGACATGCCTGCAGTTACAGCACAACTCACTGACAGTCAGGAATAGCAGTTCCCAAAAATAACTGAACTCTGCTCCCCACTGTGCAAATCGCAGGCAACGCTTTCCAGATTTCCCACAGAAATGCCACAAAAGAGCCCATGCTCACACCTCCCAACCCACTGAATTACACAGCAGATTTCTATTTGCATAAATAACAAACCAGTTCATTTCTGTGCCTCAGCACTGGCTGCTCACGTGCATAGGCCACTTCACTCAGATCAGGATCTGTAATGTATTAACAAAACAACACCATCTCTATGGCATTCCCAGGCTGCAGCAGCAACCTCTTGACATTCAAACCTTTAAAGGAACAAAAAGAGACATTGAAGGAAAATATTCCTGCTCTCCTTTATACTTTTAACATGGTTAATACAGCTCTCAGGACAGCTTGTGCTCCAAATCCAAACACTATCAATCCTCTAGATTACAAATAATATTGTCACCAACCTTCACGGTTACAAATAATATTGTCAATAATATTGACTGTGCAGCAGAGCTGAGCTAAACTTCCCATATTCTAAATCAGCTTGCCTTGATGCTGCTATGCGACTATAGTTCATGGGCTTGACTCAAAATTCACTAGAAAATCACTGAAAATATAAGCAATGCTTGAACTATGCTCTGCCAACAAGGAGCTGCTTCCAGCTGATAATGGCAACAGGAACTAAATTCAGTTATTGATATCAATTAGTACATCTAGTTACCTCCAATGTCCCCACAGCAAAGGAGGTCCTATAGAAACACAGAAGGGAATAAAGATCCTTCTCCTACAGCTGTGAGATATTTGGACTCACAGGGAGCCTCTATTTGCTACAAACCTCACATAAAAACCTCTGGATTTTGCAGGTCCTGCAGGAATCTTTTCCCAAGTGCCAAAGACAATCCACATAGTTGACAAGGGAGACAGAACATCGTCAGGCTGAATTTAGTTCAGCCAGGTCACAAATGAAGAAGCTGAATTTTTCTTAAGTTTGCTTAGGAAATTCTACTCCAAAGCCAGACAGGGCTTTACACCCAGGCTTTGGAGAGCTGTTTCAGAATCTAAATTATCTAAACCTTTTGCATGTACAAATCCCAAAGGCAGACTCCTCCAAGGCACAAATATCACCAAACTGGGGTGTCTGAGGATAAACAGAGTGGAACAAGGCAACTGCAGCCAAATCTATGGCACGTGGCTCCATTGACAGGGGGCTTTCCAGCACCTTCCAGGTCATTGCCTCTCGTGTCAAACAGCTTCTAGGACAATATTTTCTCAGCCACTCTCTTGTCAACACATTGCAGACAGTTACGTTTGTCCTTTCAAATTCTATATACTCTTCCTATGACACAGCATTCAGGCATCCCCCTTTTAAACCAGATTGGTCACGGCACTGCACATCCCCATGACTTCAAGCTGAAGCTGTCATGGTGGGGAACAAGATATAAATGAAAAGTCACAGCTGCCAGGCACTGCTAAGGAGGGGAGACAGTGACTCCTGGAGACTGCAGTCCCTCCCAGTTCTTCTCCAGTTCAGCCACGAAGGACACTTGTGCTGCCCGGGCTGTTTTGTGTGCTCCTCCTAAGCATCAGACTCTCAGAGATCACAGAATATTCCGGGTTGGAAGGGACCCACAAGGATCAAAGCCCAACTCCTAGGGAATGAGTTCCTGTAAGATATCTTCAGAGAGGTGGATGAAATCACAGTCTCACAAAAGAGAAGGTAAACTCATGTTTGCTGAGCACATCACTCATGGTTTTCTAAGTCTGTTTCAATTTACTTTTCCTGTGTGACTGAGAACTGGATTAAAATAGTCATGATTAAGTGTGACTTGGAAATGAGAAAGAAGTTTCTAGCCATCAGAGGAGAAAGGTACTGGAAAAGTAACCAGCAAGTGAACCAAGTGTAACCTGGAAATAGCTCAGTTTACAAAACAGTCACATGATGTGCTGTTTGGTGACTGGTCTGGCATGATTTGGAGGATATCTTTTTCTAGCTTTCTAAAAGTCCAGACCTATCTGGTAAGCACTGACTGAAGAGCAACACCAGTCTGGAATCACAGGGTTTAAGAAGAAAAAGCAAGATGGGACTCACTTGCTGCAGTTGTGGAGGTTTGTTTTGACAATGTCATAGTCAGTGTTGTAGAGTGGGGAGCTGTCCTTGAGCAAGGCCTTCTGAATGCTGTACACATGCACACTCGCAATCGTGGACAGCTTAGACTTCATTGCTGGGGGGAAAAGAGAGAAAAAAAAGTCCTCTATTAGTACATAGGATGGAGCAAGACTGACAGATTCTCTGAATATAAAAAGGTCCAATTGCACCTCCTCCCAACACTCATTAATCAAGAATTCAAGGTACCAGACTCCACAAGCCTGTCACGTTTTCCACTATGCACTCTTGGTTCTTGCACAACTGAATTAAGAGTGATCTCTGTGTTTACCTTCAAAACATCCACTGTTTGAGATCCAGAATATCTGTGTGAGTACCTAAAGCTAAGGAGGAATGTAGATGGTCACAGCTCTGCTGGAATTGTGCCATTAGTGCAGTGTCACAGTGTCATCCCTAGTAGAGTGCTGGAATCAAAATTTTATTTCTTTTATGCTACTTAGACTGTAACCCCCTTGAGACGAGGGCTGTTTTTTAGGAATTCTTTGTTCACTGCTTATATTGTTCTTGCCACAGTCCTGGTCTGAGGCTGAGCTTCGAGGCACTGTAAAAATACACACAGTAATCATTTCTTGGGGCTGGTCCTGGACTATGCAGCTCCCTCAAAAATCCCAGCCTTTTCCAAATACAAGTCATACCTTTGGCCTGCCTTCCAATAAAAAAAGCCATGAGCAACCCTTTCCTCCACAGCAAAAAAGGGTGTTACAGAGCACACATAACTCAACAAACACGACAGGTAGTAGTTGCACTGTTTGACAATATCCTACCCTTCAGCTTTAGCTAGAAATCCACTTCAGATTTCCAGAAGGAAAATAACTCATCTTTCAAACAAGGTGAGATCATTAGCATGGATATTTAGGGTCACAAATGCCACAGTGTATCCTCAAATGACAAAGATGTCATCTGAAAGTAATGAAGGGTCTGAAGTTGTGTTTCAATTGCTATGGGTAAAGTTTCATCAGCAGGACCAGACCTGGAAGGATGGTGAGACAACTGACAGGACATGGAACAGTGTTACAATGCTAGCGTTTTTTCAACTTTTACTGTGAAAGTAAATACAAAAGTGAGGTAAATGTCCCATGAGAACATTCTAACAACCACAGGACTTGGGGCAAAGACTGCAATTGCACTGAACCAATAACTAGAATTAGCATTCTTGGGGGCCTGAAGACTCATGATTGTTCTGAGACACTACTTGGGTATTGTTGTCTTCAAGGACAGTCAGAGGAAAAGAATCACTGACGAAATATTCAGCATCTAATAAAAAAAAAATCGCAAGACCAAATCACAAGCCTGAAGGTACTCAGTTGTTGGCTCAGATGCTCCAAGTTCTGAGAAAAAGCTGGTACAAAAAGTACACACCTGACCCCAAGAGCCTGGCTGGGCACTGATGTGCAGATGGTAAGTTCTGAGCTTTGCTCGTTCTGCTGTTCTTGTAAAGAAGTTAAATCCACATAATTTTCACGATTTTCTTACCTTCCAGTTTATCCTCCCTCACTACTGCAACCTTGTGGCACTGGAAAAAATAAACACATTGCAATCTTAAAATTTCAAAAGATCTGCTGTGTGCAAGACTAATATTTTCAGTTATAAGAAAGTCTAATGATTATTTGTGCAGCTTCATAGCTGCAAAGAACACTGCCTTTAAAAACTCATCAGCCACTAGTTTTTAAAGCTCTGTCATCCCACTTTTCAGTTTTACAGATCACCAGATCCCTAAGAAAGGCTTTGTACTCCATTCATGACACTGGGAGATGAGACACAGATGAAACCAAACCTAAACAACTGTGCAGCAGAAGAAAAGCAAATTAAGAACAGCTAGAAACCTGCCTCACCAGCCCACACCACCCCTGGATATTTGGATTGCCAGGACACTTCAATCCAGCAATCGGTAGCCCAGACACAGCACCAGAGAAGCCAAACAACATGAAAAATTAAGCATTAATTTTATTAAATTTATATCTAACCTAACCTAAATATATAACCTAAATTTAATTAAAAAGCCAGGAACGAATGTTTCTGAAATGGACAGTCTTCAAGGTCTCTACCTTCTCCAGGACATTTACCAGACTGTAGTTAATACAGAGAGGATCCAGACTGGAGAAAACCCAACCACCATTAATTGTGTTTAACAGATACCACAAACCTGCTTGAAGTCAGGGAAAAACCTGTTAAACTCAAGCTATCAACATGATACCAACTTGTGCAGCTTTAAATTAATATATCCCATTAGATAGAACTGATGCAATAAAAAATTACCACAGTCTTCTTTTACAAATGGTGAATCTCAGGGTGCCCTGGCTTTTATTTGTAAATTGGAAAGCAACACCAACAAACCTTTTCTTTTTTGTTCTTCTAAATAATAAACTGCTTCACATGCACAAAATATTGCCTTTAAATGTCCAAATCTGCCTGAAATGGAAGGTAATTATTTATTGTACTAATTCTGTATGATGGAATATATTTATTTAAAGCCGCACAAGTAGTGTCACATTGACAGCCCGAGTTTAACAGGTTTTTCCCTGATTTCTCTCAGAAATAACAAGTCTCTTGGCTCACTAGAGTTGGAAGTCAGGCAGGAAGACCTGCCTGAAGTTTTAGGTGACACTCATGAAAATCTGACAAGAAGCAATGAGAAAAAATAAATCTGCTAAGCAGCAATTCCTTTGCTTAATAAGACGAAGCACTTTAAATACAAAATACTGTTAATAAATTTATGTTTCTTTTTTAAATCAGTATTAAGAAGTTGCTTTAATTAGCCAGCAAAAGAGTAAGTAAATAAAGATGGGGAGTCTTGGCCCCTCACTGTGGCTGATAAAAACCAGCAAGGAAAGGGTGTGCAGTGTTTAATGGGAATTATTTGTGAAGGAATTGTATCCCTCTCTCCCTTCAGGAATCCTGCAGCTGAATCCACAGCATTCCAGCTACACCTACTGCCAGCAGGCAGTAGTGCAGGGATACCAGCAGGCACAGGGATGCACCTGGAGCTTCCACAGTCCTTTCCTACCCAAAATTGACTCAGACTGAGGAACTTTGAACTCTTGCTGTGGGTTATTCCTAATCCTGGCATTGCATCCTCTGCCCCCAACACCTTCCTGCACTTGCAGCTCACCCTTCTTAACAGGCACTGACACTGCAGCATTCAAAAATAAGAGATTTAAAAACAAGGGGGGGGGAAGTGACCTTTATATGTTTATGGATCTAGTGGAAGATTCCCTGCCCAAGGCACGGGGTTGGAATTAGATCATCTTTAAGGTCCCTCACAACCCAAACCATCTTGTGATCCTATGAACTTGTTTAACAAATATACAAACTGCTAAGACAGAGTTAAAAATAATTATTTGTTGCTATGTCAGAAGTCACTTGTTTATTTTAAATACATTTTGGCAAATTTAAATATAATAGTACAGATTGACAACTCACTGGCCAGTTTTAGTGAGCCAAGAGACTTGTTATTTCTGAGAGAAATCAGGGAAAAACCTGTTAAACTCAGGCTATAAATGTCACATTACGTGTGCAGCTTTAAATAAATATATTCCATCATACAGAATTAATGCAATAAATAATTACCTTCCATTTCAGGCAGATTTGGACATTTAAAGGCAATATTTTGCGCATGTGAACCAGTTTATTATTTAGGAGAACAAAAAAAGGTTTGTTGAGGTTTTTTCCAATCTATAAATAGAAACCCTGAGATTTACTATTCCTGAAAGAAGACTGTGGATCATACTGTAATAGATACTTGTGTATTTAAAAACACTTAGTGGGCTGTCAAAGGCATTTTGTGTTTGGCTCTTAAATTCTTCTGTGAGCAAAGGGAAACAGGCACTTGATTTCCTCATCTTCTTTTAAAAACTTCTGGGGTACCTGTCTCAAGTTTTGGATGACATTCCTGAAAATCTCACAAGCAGCAATATGGAAAAAAATAAATACATTAAGGAGGAATTTCTTTCTTAATAATTTTTCAACTACCAAATACTGTTAATACATTTAGGTTTCTCTTTCTTCTTTACCAGGATTAAAAAGCTGCTTTAATTAACAAGATAACGTCAGCTATTCATTTGTTGTTCTGTTTGTTATTATTCCATTCTAAATGAGTTCCAAGCTCTCTCTACACTTCCACCCCACAGCAGATGCCAGGAAATGGATGAGATGATCTCAGAAGGGTCCTTCCAGAAGGTTTTATAATCTTTGCTGCCCAATAAGAGTGATGAGAGAGATGACTGGTAACAGGATTTGAGTTAATTAATTAAGAACCCTGGTGCATTATTCAGCACTGTATTCCCAAGCCACGGCCAACTGATTCTTCCTCCACATCATCTGCACACTGGGACAGACACTGCGCCTTATTTTGTACCTGTCTGGAAGTGTCTTACTGGAAAAAGAGCAAGTTCAGCTTTTGACCCAAAGATCACAAAACAAGGTGGAAGAGACACAAGAACAAAGAGCTCACAGACACCTTAGGGAAGTGAAACACTCACCACGTGTCCATTCTGACGGAGGTTTCCTGCTACTAAGTAGGTGACATGAAGCTGAGCTCCTGAGTTCTCTTTCCGTTTCCTCTCCACATAATCATACAGCATCCTGCACAAAGAAACCACTGTTAATCACCCAGAAAGGAAAGAGCCTGTAGCCACCGCTGCCATGCAGGTTACATAAAAAAAAAAAAAGAGTAAAGCCACCCTGACATGGAAACTTTTCACATTTATTAACAAGCACAGTTATTTTACCCAGGATTAAATTAATCTTCCTGAGACACCTTCCTCCTCGGCCACTTCAGAGAATCTCAGTCCAACAACTATAGAAAGCATTTAGTAGCTGGTTGCAGACGGTCTCATATCCTCTAGGCAGCTTGTCCCAAAGTCTCCCCCTCCAGAAAGGCATTTCTGAACCCCCTGACTGAGGAACTGGTGACTTTTTGGTCCATAATCACGTGGCCAGGTGTGTATGTACAACCCCAAGTTACATCCATGGATGGGGTGATCAGGAACAGCAGGGAAGAGTGTGATTAGGGAGGATTGAGCTGAGCCTCAAGATTTCAGCTCCCACTCACACCACTGATCTATGATGACTGTCCCATGTACCTGGGCAGAGACACTCCATAGGGACACTGCCTGGGAAAAATACTGGAAGATCATTATCACTACAGAGACAGACTGCAAAGACCACACTGTCACATCCAGCACAATTGCTAGAATAATTCCCTTGTGTCACCAGGCACTTGCCAGCTTCTAGGAAAGACTTGTAAGCACAAAGATGCCACAGGAATTCTTCATCCCCAGGTTGCCTCCACTTTACCAGGGCCACCTTCTTCCCAGCAAGGAGTTCTAATTTACTCTATGATGAGAATTGTTCCTAGCAGGACTCTCCAGTTAGGTCTGATGCCCACTCAGATTTACACATTACCTAAATTGCTCACACACAAGCAGAGGAAAGAGACCAAACAATCTCTTCCGTGAGATGCCTGAATTGATGTTCCAGCGGTTTGGGCAGGACAGAGCACAGCAAATGTTTCTTTAGGTCTGGGCGGTAGCCAGAGGAAAGGAGAGAAAATATTTGTATTATGGGGCTTGGCACTCTTAAGGAGCCTTCAAATCTTATAATCCACTTTCCCTTGCATTGTGGGAACAGCTCTGGAATCCCTGAGAACTCATTCTTTGCTTTATAGGCCATTCAAGAGGTTACAGTCATTCTAGTTCTCCATCTTCCCACCCTTCCCACATTTACCTATGCCCACAAACCCTGGTAGAGAGCCAGGCTCGTGGAACAACACAACTGACTGTGCCTGAGATGGGTTTTTTAACATTTCCAGAGAGATCATTTTAATATGCTCACCACAGTAATTAAAACAGGAATTAAAAGCAATTAACAAGGCTTCGGGGGATGTAGCAACACCTACTGTTTAGCTTGATTGACATGGACTCCCAGAGTGTAGCTCAGCCATTTATATGTCACCTGTAACAAGAAAGAAAACCACAACAAAACCCTTCAATATGAAAACCTCAACCTCTCAATTGGTTAAATCCCCTGTGTCAGACAAAATGCACTAAGTTTGCTGCACCAGTATCAAGGCAAAACGCCATTTTAAAATTTTTTATTTATTTATTTCAAAATAATTTTTGAAATAAATTTTGGAAGGAATGCACCCACGCACAAGCCTATCAGTTTTCTGAACTGTCCTAAAAACAGGTAAGGAAGGGAGCAAGAAGAGAAAGAAGGAAATGGGGACAGGAGGAAGGAAGGGAAGGAGGAAGGGGGGAGAAGAAGGAGGAAGGAAGGGAAAAGGAAGAAAGGGGAGAGAGAAGGGGGAAAAGAGGAAGAAAAAGTGGGAAGGAGGAGAAAGAAGGGGAAGAGAAGGAAAGGGAGAAGAGAAGGAAGGAAGGAAGGAAGAAGGAAAGGGAGAGAAGGAAGAGAGGAGGAAGGAGGAGGAAGGGGGGAAGAGAAGTAAAAGGGGGTGAGAGACGGCAAACGGGGGAGAGAAGGAAGGAAGCGGGAAAGAGAAGGCAAGTGGGACAGAGAAGGAACCCCCTGACTGCCCCCGCCGCCGGAACTCACGACGCGGTTCTGGTCGGTGACGAACTCGTCGATGTTCTCCAGGTACAGCTCGTCCGCCATGGTGGGGCCGGGCCGGGCCTTCCCGCGCAACTCAGCACCGCCCGCCCGCCGCCGCCATGGCAACGGCACCGGGCCGACGGCAGCCGAGAGGGGACACGCAGCCCCGGGAGAGCGGGCGGGGACAAGGAACGGGGCGGGCACCCGGAACGGGCGGGGACCGGGAGCGGGCGGGCACTAAGACCACGCGGGCAAAGGGAGCGGGCGCGCACTAGGACCGTGCACGGTGGGAGGGCGGGGCGGGCGGACGGGCCATAGGACCGCGCGGTGCCCTCCCGCTCCCCGTCCTCTTCAACGGGGATACGGCCCCCACGGGCTTTGTCAACCCTCTCCCCGAGATCACAGAATCCCAGAATAGTCAGGGATGGAAGGAACCTCTGGAGATCACCCAGTGCAACCCCCTTGCCAAGGCAGGGTCACCCAGGTGACACAGGGACGCTCCCAGCTGGGTTCGGAATGTCTCCAGAGAGGGAGACTCCGCAACCTCCCTGGGCAGCTGTTCCAGTGCTCTGCCACCCTCAATGTAAAGAAGTTCTTCCTCGTGTTGAAGTGGAACTTGTGTTTCAGTTTATGGCCACTGCCCCTCGTCCTGCCACTGGGCACCACTGAACAGGGTCTGCCACCATCCTCTGACACCCCGTGGATGTGTTTGTGTGGACTGATGAGATCCCCTCTGCCTTTTCTACAGACTAACCAGGCCTAGCTCCATCACTGATCTTAGAGGTCTTTTCTGCTACTGAGATTATACTTAAAAATAAAAAAAAAAGAAAAGAAAGTTGATTAGGTGATCGGGGAGAAAACAAGCCGTAACAGAGCTGATAAATGGCAGCAAGAACCAGCAGCACTGAAAAGACCCGCTGCAGTCACGAGAGGGGGCAGGGACTTAACAGAGCTTGGGAGGGGCCAAACAGCAGCGACTCTGTGAATGCATCGGCCTCACGTGGAGGCGTGGGCGCCGCCTTCCCAAAATAATTTCTGCTTATGCAATTCCCTCTCCGAGTCAGCAGGTGACAGCTGGGCACCACACTTGCCTGGCAGCCCTGGAGCCGCTCCTGCTGGAAATGCTGAGAGAATATGTTGCTCTCCAGCTTGTGCGGACCAGAACTCCTGCTGCTCTTCCCTGCAAGCTTCCAGCACCCACCGTGTGCTCCATGCTGCCACAACGAGCAGCCTGAAAGGGCCGTGGCTGTGTCTATCAGTACCCCAGGCTTGTGCCAGTTTGAAGTGTCGATGGAGTGGTGGAATGAATCCCGGAATCACAGAACCATTTGGGTTGGAAAAGCCCCCTGAGATGATGGAGTCCAACTGTTCCCCCAGCACTGCCAAGGCCACCACTCCATATCCCAAAGTGTCACATCCACACGGCTTTCAAATCCATCCAGGGATGGGGACTCCACCATTGCCCTGGGCTGTCTGTGCCAGGGCTGGACAACCCTTTCCATGAAGACAATGTAAGCCTTTCCTGGCACAGCTTGAGGCCGTTTCCTTTTCTCCTGTTGCTGTTCCCTGGGAGCAGAGCCTGACCCCTACCTGGCTCCACCCTCCTGTCAGGGAGTTGGAGAGAGCAAGAAGCCTCCTCAGGGGAAGGCTTCTCCTGAGCCCCACCTGGCTCCTCCTGAGCCTCCTCCAGGTTGAGCCCCCCCCATCTCCCTCAGCTGCTCCTGGTTCTCCAGCCCCTTCCCCAGCTCCATTCCCTTATCTGGACACACTCCAGCCCTGCAATGTCCTTCTTGCCATGAGGGGCCCAAAACTGCCCCCAGGACTGGAGATGCCTCAGCAGTGCCCAGGTGCCCTTGGCCTCTTGCCCACCTGGACACACCTGGGCTCATGTTCAGCTGCTGTTAACCAGCACCTCCAGGGACTTTTCCAGTTTTCCAGCTACTCTGTGTCCAGCCTGGGGTGCTGCAGGGGGTTGTGGTGGCCCAACGGGAGTGCAGGCAGTGATGTCACCTGAGAGTAGCCACATTTATCAGGAGTGTTCCTTGTCCTAGGCGAAGTCACTCACTTCTTGAGAACTCCAGGCGGATGCAGATCCTCACTTGAATGCAACAGTTTTTTTACCTGGCAAATGTCAGAGAAGGAAATTGCCCATGTTTAATAAGTGTTAAAATAAACTCACGTGACGCACATGGCCCTGGAGTGCTGGGGTGTTTCTCTAGTCCTCACAACAATGGCGTTGCTCAGCTGGCATCGTGCTTGTTTTGCTGGTAAGAAAATTATATACATCCTCTTCCTCCTGTGTCCCAGGCACCTTCTCTCACACTCTTGTTGTCTCTTTTTCTTTGTTTCACTGTAGTTATTCTTGTACTGTGACATTCTGCTCCTGGCTTGACATTTCCTTCTCGTGTTCAGGTCTTAAATGAATTACTCATCTTTTTTTTTTTTTTTAAAGTCTCTCTTTTCATCTTTTGTTCTTTCTTCCTTTAAGTTTCCTGCTTTGAGGTTTCTGGAGGGTTTTCTGACGTGGGTGATTGTGGCTGAGAACTGTAAAATTACACTTTTCACCCTCAGGGCACAGTGTGTGCCTTGGTACTGCAGGTTGGCTTTAAGGGTAAGAATGAGTATAAGAGATAAAAATCCTCTAGCTGAGGATTTCTTTCCTCTTTATTAAAATTCTATGGAATCTAGTTCTGATGTCACTCATATCTGCTTTATACTCTGAGGGACCTATATGGCATAAGTTAAAATAAGGGAGCTTCGAACGGGATGTAGGGAGAAGTTATTAGAATCCCAGAATAGTTTGGTTTGGGAGGGACATTAAGGATCATCCCATTCCAAATGCCCTGCAATGGGCAGGGACACCTTCCACTAGATCACATTGCTCCAAGCCCCATCCAACGTGGCCTTGAACACTTCCAGGGATGGGGCAGCCACAGCTTCTCTGGGCAACCTGTGACAGGGCCTCACCACCCTTACAGGGGTGAAGTTCTTCCCAATATCCCATCTAACCCTGCCCTCTGGCAGTGGGAAGCCATTCCCCTTGTCCTGTCACTCCAGGCCCTTGTCCAAAGTCCCTCTCCAGCTCTCTTGGAGCCCCTTTAGGTGTTGGAAGGTGATCTAAGACCTCCCCGTAGCCTTCTCTCCTCCAGGCTGAACACCCCCAACTCTCCCAGCCTGGCTCCTCAGCCCCTGGAGCATCTCCATGGCCTCCTCTGGACTCACTGCAGCAGCTCCACATTGTTCTGATGTTGGGTGTCCCAGACCTGGAGGCAGCACCTGGACATTCCTCCGGTGTCCCTTCTGGAGCTGCTGTCCCCAAAGTCTGGCCATTCCTCCCCTGAGCTCTTCCAGCGGATCCTTCTTAAAAACACTTTGAGGAGTGTTTAACCCAAATGGGATGATTTTGGCTTGTCTGTGGAGTTGTGCTGGTTGTCCAGAGGGCAGGGTGACCCCTGGCAGGGTGACCTCTGGCAGGGGGTCTGGCCAGCAGCTGAGGACAAACCTGAGATGAGAGAATCTTCACTAGTACTGATGCAGGACAAACAATGCATCCAAGCTCTGTGAGTGGAAACAGCTCCTGCTGGCACGGGAAACTTGGAGGATCTTGGAGCCTGCCACGTTGGCTGCAAGGTGGGCCAAAAAATGACGACTGCCAGGAGAAGTGCAATCAGCACAGAAACACGCACGGGCTCTGACCTGTCTCCCTAGGCCAGCAAGGAGCTTCCTTAAGTACTTCCTTAATGCACCCTGTGGTGCACAGCCCTCGGCACAGCCTGACACGTGTGTTTCCTTGTTTTTCTTCCCCTCTGGCACAGCTTTGGGAACGTGCTTCTTTGAGTAAATGAACAGCTTGAAGGGGCAGAAGTGGTTCTGCCAGTGGGACACATCCACCGAGATCCTGCCCAAATGAAATGGGGATCTCAGCCCGAGAGATTCCCTCACAACACCCCTAGGGAAAGGTTTTTTCTGGAATAACATGTAGTGAAAATGTCCTTCTAAATAACTGCAGGGCTGGTAGCTGGTGCTTGCAGGACTTGATTGATGCTGGTATTCTCTGCAGGGAGGTTGGTTGATGCTTCCGAGGTATCACATGGGGACCTGGTGTCATTGGATCAAGGAAAAATCAGTCCATAGCTTGAGGCTTCCCAGCAGCACCTCTGTTTGCACCAAGCCAAGAGGCTTCTCCATCACCCAAAGTCTTGGAGACCCAGCTGGATATCAGGAATGACTAGCCAGGATCAAACCCCATGAGGCTGAAGGGTGACTTCTGAGCTCCTTCCAGCCCTATGGGAGAAGGAAGGCAGGCAGTGATGATTCCAGAAACATGACCAGGGATGCTACTTTGGGATAAGCTGCTTCTCCTGAGCCTGTGGGCCCATATCACGGCTGGGCTCCAGCCCATCCATTGAACTCCTGCCCATTTCCAATAATCCATGTCATTAGTACATGCAAGCAGTGCATGCAGCCCTCAAGTACATTTTCGTTGAAAAAAAAAAGAGATTTTGCTGAAAGACTTGTGGGGAGGGAGCTACTGTACCAGTCTGGGCACTCCACTCCCAGCTCTGCCCGTGACGCCAACGCAGCTCTTGTCACCTCTGACATCCCAGCCTTGCCAAACTCAACAGGAATTTCATCCCAGACTTCACTGGAGCCAAGATGTTGCCCTTTGCATCTGTCTGTAGCTCCCTGTAAGCTCTGACAGTCCCTCTTGCCAGGCACCTGTTTCATAGCCACCACCTCTGTCCTCCCCTCCCCTTCCTGCTATTAAGCCCTGACTTGCATTAGCTCAAAAGCTTCCCTGCCAGAAAAACTCTTCAATCCAAGGAATTGGTGAGGATTGAAGAGGGTTGGCTAATGTTTAAGGTACCCAAAGGAAAAGGTATGACAGAACAGCAAATGATATGAAGACAAACACCCCCCCACACCACCACTTTAAAACCACTCAAACTGTGACAGAAGGATAAAATGTGAGCCATCTGTGGTTCCCTTCCATACAAATTTCCTCCCTGCTTCAAAAGCAGGATACTGACAGTAATTACCCGAGTGACACAACCACGCTCCCCTCTGTCGTCCTGTTTACGAGGATCCCAGACCTGTGACACACAACCCTCCTCATCCTACGCAGGCAGTGCTGCAACCAGCCAAAAAGGAAGAGCCCTTGGCTTTGATCTCCAGGCAAAAAGTTGAGGCTTAGTCATAAAAAAAAGGAAATAACCCGCTACACACACAATGTTGGTGCAAAGTACGAGTCTCTCCTGCCAAGGGCAGAGACCCAGAGCCCCTCTCCTGAGGTTGTTTGAGGTGATAATCCTACCTTGGGTAGGATTCCCAAGGTGGGTGCTGCTCCATGCATTGACATGACCACCTGGTGAGGTTTATGCTGTCTTTTTCCCCAATTTTCCCCCCCTTTTTATCAAGAAAATGACTGCACAAAGGGAACACTTTCCCTTCCTTGCCAGCAACAGAGAAATTAACCTTGTCAGACAACAGACCTACGGTGACAAAGGGCAGATTACCAGCCCAGTTTTTTGATAAAAACAAGAGTTTATTAACAGAGTCGATTGCTCTATAAAATCAAAACATACTTTCACACGCTTAATCTCATTGATAAGGTGGAAGTTTTGTAGGCTGGGAACAGTTTGCTCAGGATTTAATGGTTGACTCATTAGCAGTTCAACCAGATTTGAGTATTTTCTACATTTGGAATAAAAACCTTAGACGGGAACATTTTATCTCTTTCCCAGTCCCCAGGTGACCAAATGCATCTCACACCAGCACCTTGGCAATACAAGGACCTCATTTACAGTCCATGACCTTGAGGTGCAATCCCAGAATCATGGAATGTTAAAGGTTGGAGGGGACCGTAAAGATCTAGTCCCACCCCCCTGCCTTGGGCAGGGACACCTTCCACTAGTCCTGGTTGCTCAATCCAGCCTGACCTTCAACACTGCCAGTGTTGGGGCATCCACAACTATCCTGATTTTAGCCCTGAATCCTAATTTTATCCCACTTTGAGCAGGTCTGTGATTGCCCAGCCCCAACAGGACACCGTGTCCCTATGCCCTGCCCTCACTCCCTGCCTGTCTGTGTGCTGTGCCCCCCTCACCCCACCCCCCACCCTAATGCCCTATGTGCCACACCCCATGGTGACAGGGGACCTCTCTCCTCCCTGTGGCCCTATCAACCACCCCCAGGCCCCTCAAATTCACCCTGTGCCTTATCCCCCCTCCCCAGGCCCTGTCCTCTATCTCTAACCCCTGTCCCTGGGCACGAGCTCCCTCTCCCCAGCCTCCTATCCTCTGTCTTCTATACCCCACTGCAGGCCCCACTACCCTCTCTCAGACCATGTCCCATGTCCCCAGGCCCTGTCTCACTCTCCAACCCCAAACCACCATCCTCCATCTTCCTGTCCACTCTCTCATCCTCCACCTCTGTCCCCGTCTCCCATATCTGTCCCCTCTCCCCGCACTGCCGTCCTCCATCCTTTCCCCATCCCCCACCACTCCTTCCCATCCACCTCTGTCCCCTCTGCCCTGTTTTCCCATCCCTACTCCTGTCCCCCACCCCCTATCCCCATCCCCACTGCCTCTCCCTTTGCCTGTCCCTGTGCCTGCACTCCTGTCCTATCCCCGCCTCTTCTCCCAACCCCGCCTCCTGTTCTCATCCCCGCCTCCTGTCTCCAGCCCGCTGCCTGTCCCCATCCGCTTGCCTGTCCCTGTCCCCCTGCCCATGCCCCCATCCCCTCCTCACCGTCCTCCAAAACTCCCTCCCTCATCTCTCCCTCCCTCCTCTCCTTCCTCTCCCTCCTCTCCGCTCGCCCCGCCCGACGGCTCCCGGCGGCCCCGGCGGCTGCGGGGGCCGGTCCCTATGTCGCCATGTCCGGGGCCCCGGTGCGGGTGCTGCTGCTGGGGCCGGTGCCGTTCGCGGAGGCGCTGCGGGTGCAGGAGCGCTGCGTGGCGGCGGCGCGGGCGGCGCGGGGCCCGGCCCCCGCCGCTGGGGCCCGCG